>NC_057810.1:439192921-439319623 GCF_018294505.1 Triticum aestivum | reverse complement strand
GCCGGCGAGAAGCACCCCACCCAGAACCCTCAGATAGATATTGGGGTACCTCTCCGGCGAGCCCCCTCCCTGCTGCGGGTGGTTCTTCCTTAACTCCGGCAAGACCCCCCACCCCCTGAAAATCGACTGACCCAAAAGTCGATTCATTCGACTGAAGTGTAGCTAAATCAGATCAAAGCAGCAGCACAAGCGAGGGGGAGAGCAGCAGCAGCAGCGCGAGCGAACGAGAACCAGAGCAACAACAGCTGGGCAAGCGAGCGAGAGCCGGAACAGCAGCAGCAGCGCGAGCGACCGAGCGAGAGCCGGAGCAGCAGCAGCAGATCTGGATGGTATGGACGCCACCGTCGAAGGGGCCTCGCACTGGGGGAGAGCCCCGTGGAGATGTTGCTCGCGGCGCCGGCTTCGAGGTAGCCCCTCCACGGGGGTGCAGGATGGAGCACCGTCGGCGCCGAGAGGTCGAGTTAAGGAGGTGTGATGCGATGAGTGTACAACCTCTTTGTTGGCGCCGAGTAGGCCTCCGCTTCGTCCGAGGAGTCGGTGAGGATGCTGCGGTTCCGGTGGAGCAGGTTAAGGCGGTGCTGTGGGGATGGAGCAGCCACGATAGATGAGGCGACCATCGGAGCAGCTCCATGGAGGTGGAGGACGGGGCGGCTGAACCGGTGGGACAACAAGATGGACGACGGATCCTCATCCAGGGAGGTGGATGAGGGACGTCGAGCTGTTGCGGTGGATGACATTGTCGAGGAAGAGGCTCCAGCTGGGCAGCGGTGAGGTGGAGGATGAAGGAGGGTGGGGTTTCGCGGCTAGAGCGGAGAGGTTATGGTGGCTAGATTTGAAAATGTGAAAAGCAGGCGATGGGAGGGGGGAACCATGACTTAGGGACGCGCTTGTCCAAAATGTAGGGTGTGTTACAAAAGTACCAGCACTGATTTGAACTAGTGGCCCTTTCGGCTCAGGGTTAGAAGGGGGATTTTGCATGTCAGGATTTGGCAGCTGGAGGGAGTTTTCGCTCCTGTTGTAATTTCGGGGTAGCAAGGCGCGGGTTGTGAAGGCGCCAGTTTTGGGAGCTCGATATCAAAAATTTTGGGATATAACAAGGCGCGGGTTGAATTTTAGGGACAAGCCTAACGTGTAATATTGTACTTGTTCGTACCAAATCAATTCGCACTTCCCTCAACGAAAAAAACAAAAAAAATAAAACTATTCACACCACACAAAGAGAGAGTCTTGTCCCGTTTTACTATACAAATGCTATTCAAAGCTACTCCCTCCTTCCATCTATATAGGGCCTAATGCGTTTTTCGAGGCTAACTTTGACCAATATTAGAGCAATAATATATGACATGCAACCTACACAAAGCACATCGTTAAATTCATGTGTGAAAGGAGCTTTAAATGATATAATTTTCACATTGTGCATGTCATGTACTACTAATCTTGTCAATAGTCAAAGGCGGCCTTAAAAAACGCATTAGGCCCTATATAGATGGAAGGAGGGAGTATGAATCCATGTTATGTCCAATTAAATTTTTTCGCTGGCTGTATAATGCATGTAACCTACTTGTACCAACATTTTAGTGCATTCCAAATGTTTATACTACCACTACAATTCGAACTAAATTTGTATTCGTTTCTCTATTTCAATAAGAATCTACAATCATGATTGTTGCCAACTTCAACCATCATTCGTGTATTAACTTAACAACACACCACATCATTACTATACAGATAGATATGAAATATGTGTACTATATGAACTCGAATTCAATTTTTTAATACACTTGATGTTGATTCCAAATAATAGTACATTTGATGTACTAACTATATATTCATAATCTAAACCATGTTCCATACGTACACCGTTTTTATCACACAAGGTATAGTGCCCCGCCCCCTACATTATGACAAGTATTTAGCCCTAAGCTACAAAAGCCACACATTAGCCCAAATTATAATCAATGTTCTATATATTATATGTAGTACTAGCAAGATGCCCGTGCGTTCCACGGAACATCAACATGATCAAGGGGATGCCTTATTTGCAAACACGGAGAGGGGTGTGGGTATCTTTTTTCAAAATTGCCATAGTTTCCTTCTAATCCGTCAGATATAGATTGGATGGCCTATATTGCAAGATGGCAGGCACACCATCATCAACAACTTTGTTTTTTATAAGAGTAGAGATAAAATATATTATATGTGGTACAACATGTTCATAACCACACCATGTATATCACCGTTATATATATTCACGCATGCGTCAGTTTAAAACACTATAATAAATTCTTCAAATATCCGAATTCGCTTTTTATAATGAATTATGATCTCTATTCGTCTTTTACACCCACACAATCCTCTTATCTTTGTAGCTAGCGCTTACTTTTTCTCGTGCATGCACACGCCCGCATCCCTGTCACCCTCGCTCACCATTCTCTAGCTCCATTGCGCAACTTCGTCTTTTCACTTTAGGTCGTTCACCCATAGTGTTTGTAGGCCCTCCATCTCCTTCTTTAGGGAACACATCGATCGATATGCCTCTCTAGCTAGGTGTGCCTACCACAAACACAAGCTTCCCCTATTCTCTTCTCACCATCCATGCCTCACTCCCACCACTCTTTTCATCGATCTCGTACTCGCACACTCCTTCCCCCTCAATATAGTATGCCTCTCGCACCACCTCCTAGATGCATCCCTCTCTCTCTATCCTTCTCCCCGGGCCTTATTTGCTTTTCACACATACATGCATGTATACCGATCGATCTCCCTACGTATACCTAGGCCGAGTTTAACTATTTTCTCCCCACCCATCAATCAACGTACCTCACAAGTTATGTCTCTCCTTTCTCTGACAAAGAACGATTGATCTTCCTATGTAGTTATGTACGCTTACCACAGCCATATTGTCCCCCCTTATCATTCGTGATGCCTCCTGACCCGTCTCTCGCACGCATGTGCATAGATAGGCAGCCATCCCATCTCTTATTGATATTGCAGGCGTGCCCTTTGTTTGTCTATCAAGCCTCTCCCACCATTTGTTAGAAGCAACTCCACTACCACCCCCTCCAACACTCTAGCTCTGTCTCTCTCCCAACCTTATTCCTCTCCTACACATAGGTATGGATTCCGATCGATCTCCCTTAATACATAAGGTAGGCCTCTCTCCTCCTCCACCAATATACCAGCCCTTGTACCTCTATAATTAATTAGGCCTCCCCCTCCACCACACACCAATAGTTGAGCACTGTAGGTAGGTATCCATACCACAGAGACAAACTGCACCTGTCCCCTCTCACATTCCAGTAGGCCAGACACTCTATATCTTTGACATGGGCACACACAAATTCGATGGCACTGTTTATCGATAGCACACGCACACACACAGACACACACATCATCCCTCTCTTCAATTCTATGGATACCTCAAGCCGATGATACCTCCACTCTCTTCTCGTGGATCGCCCCCTCTATATATATATGATATATCCAGGACTCTATTTCACACACATTGCATATGATACATTTTTTGATTGACCCCCCCCCCAAAAAAACACTCAGAACCCACACACTATATCTCTCTACGTTTGTATCTCTCTCACATAACCCCCACGTAGGTGGTGTACGTACACGAAGAGAATAGGTGCACGTACTCACGCTTCGTGCCCAGCCACACCCGCGCGGGTACACGGTGGAGCTCATTTCTTTATGAAATGGCAGCCCACGTGCTAATTTGAACACGTGTAGCGGTTGTTTACCTACGGAAATCGTGTACCACGCGTGCACAAAACAAATTTCAACTTGATGCCTTAAATAAAGTTATATCGCTCAATGGCACGTACACAGAACATAAAACGATTTTTATGGAGAAAAAGGTAGTACGCTCCACTATATACAATGGAGCCTGCCTGCGTGGGTTTGTCTCTCTTCGGAGTATCTCACACAAGGCGGTGGTGGCCTCTCTCTCTCTCACCGTTGGTCACTGATCCGGCCGCATCCCGTCCGCCTGCGAAAAGGGAGGGTGTGCATCATTTCTCCGTTCGATGGCGCCGAGGCAGCATGTCGCAATCTGCGGTAGCCGCCATTCTCTCTGACCAAGCTCCGACGCGGTAGGGCCTACGCCACCTGCTCGCTGCCGTAGTATGGGTAGACCCTGCCTGCCGCCACTCACCTTGTTACATCCCGACGACCCCCAGGTATCCCCTCCGGCCTTGCTCCACTGCCCGTCTTCCCACGTCGCCGCATGTGGAAAATCTTGCATGTGGATCTTCCATAGTTCTTTGCGCAAAACATAGCTCGTCCGGCGTACTTTCCATATTGCAATCTTGTCCTCACACTGTTTTAGACAAACACAACCGTGTTGTTATCTTCCCTTAGGACAAGGAATATGCTTCTTTTTTGTCGTCGTATGTGTCATCAATTGTTATTGGCCAGTAATTGTTTCCTTCTGCCTCTTTTTTGCAAACAGGGCTATCCATTTCACCTCGTTGCTATTGCGACCTTTTGGTGAACTGCACAAATCACTTTTTTCTTAAGAGTGTTTTGTGCAGTTGTACTTGAATGTCACACGGGCAACATCTCTACATTTCAGTGCAACACACAAAGGGAGATTGGTTTTTCTCTATCCTCCTCATCCAACTCTGAGCCTAATCTTCTCCAACTATTTGCTTAATCTTCTCCAACTAGTTAATCTTAAGAGGGACTGCAAAGGTGACCATCTTCTATTTGTGTGTTTATTGTTTCATCAGCAGTCCTCTATTATCGTAATCACACTTAATATCTTTGGAACAGGGACGCTATGCTCTATTTTAGTAGAACTTCACAAAATGATCGGAATGTTGCATGCTCCAGATAGCTACTTTTTTCCCAACATGCCTTGTTGATTTAGATAGAGCTGGGGGGACATTGCTGCCAATGAAAGCATGGATCAAATTTAATTTAACACCTTATCACAACTTTGTCTTCAGTTGTGATGTAAATATTAGCTCTGATCTGCTAATCATTGAGATGCATTAGCAAGGAAGTTAGTTTTTTATTGTTTCTGAAAGAGCATCGATGGCAAGACACACGAAACAAAAGCTGAATGCTCAGAGCATTGTACAATTTCATGCCGCTGGAAAATTATTTGTGTAGTACGTCAATTATGTAAACAAATGCTGGAAGCTTGATAGAAATTCCAGAAGCCTCTTCAGCATCCAGGTCCATGTGTCATGCACAAAATTATACTCCTCCGTTCCTAAATATTTGTCTTTTTACAAATTTCAAATGGGCATATTTTAGAGTGTAGATTCACTCATTTTGCTCCGTATGTAGTCACTCGTTGAAATCTCTAGAAAGACAAATACTCCGGAGTGTATTTAAGAACCAAGGGAGTAGTGCACAACCGCATGGGAGAGTCAGCCCGGTCGTTGTGCCGCATTAATAGTGAGTAATGAGCAGTCAAATCATAAGCCCCACCTTTCCCACTGTAAGTTGCTCGGAAGAAGCAACTGTCAATATGCTCTTATTTGAATCCGCTCATACTACTCCATCCGTCACTGTTTATAGAGCGCGCTACAAAAAAATCTCTGGGACCAAGGCGACTAGCGATCGACCTGAAAAATAGCATTGGTAGTTATAGCACAACATCTATTACTAGAGGAAATAATGCGTACACACATGCATGGAGTGCTTCCACCACGGGTACACACATGCATGCACTTACTCCACTCCATAGTACATCGAGAGAAAATTGTGGACTTTATTGCGGTTACCACGCCCTAATTAATTGAGCATTAAACCAAACGTGTCTAAAGTCTCTCTGGTGATGGAAATGCATTGAGAGAGATGCATCAGAATGAAGAACGCGCTGTAAACTATGACGGAGGGAGGAGTAGAATGAAGATGCAAAACCAAGTACGCGTATGGCTAGCCAGTTAACACACCTCCTCTTGGCATATCACTGACATGTGGGACCGGAGTGTGAGCAAACCGATCTCAATTGATGGCAAAATGGCCAACCCGCCGTTCCTTGAGAGAGACGAGGAGCAAGAACACACAGACGGGCTTGCATGGAGGCCAAGATATATTCGAGCATAGTTGATCGATATCATCATTACATGTTTGATGTTTTTTAATACTGTACTATTGGGTTACCGTTTTCCGCCCTTCTCCTGAATAAATGTGTACTTTATCAAAGATTAAAATAAAATAAGAGTGTAGATGCTCCACCATGCAGTTCTAGTAGTAGTACTACTCGTGCTACTAAACCTTGCGCCTGCCTCTTCGCCTCTTCGTGAAGTCGAACAATGATGGTACTCAGCATGTTGGGTACTACAGTGTATGCCTCTGGCAATCTGACACTGAATGAACTAATGCATGTCCACCACCTGGACGAGGGTAGATTGCATTAGTCAAAAGGCGTAAGCGAGCTTCACCTTGTCCTGCAAGCTTCTCCTCATTCTACGAGTTGACGGGACACACCAAAAAGTAGTGCTAGTCCATACTACCTCCTTTCCGCTTAATATGGCTTAATCTTTTTTCCTGGTAAATGAGAGAGCTTTATTCATATATAAGCATTCTTATGACGATCAGCCAAGAGACTGGTCACTAGGAAGCATGGTACCCCACATAAAAAGAAGAAGGAAGTGAGGTGTTTCATCAAGCCAGCTCTCGGTAGCATTCAAAGTGCAACAAGCACGGTTCGCACAAAGATGCGCCGCAAGGTTTGCTGACCTGTTTACATGCTCAATAACAAAAATAGGAAATATTACCAAGCGCTCCTATTTGTAACAGGATATGAGTGAGAATTAAGGGAGAATTGTGGCGAGTGCTCCATGCAATCAACTTCCATTATCACATGCGAGAACCCTCGAAGAGAACCAAATGTGTTGATGATTGTTTTATCACATTTTTAAAATATAATAAGAGTGCAGACGCTCCTCCAGCCGGTTCCTAGTAGTATAGTACATACCTCTATAGTAGTAGTACTAGTACTAGTAAACTTTGTGCTTGGCTGTTCCCCTCTTCGGGAAGTCGAACAATAATAGTACTAGTATAGTGTATGCTTCTGGCAATCTGACACCGAATTAACTGTTGCACGTCCACCGCTTGAGCGAGGGAGAGCTTTCATTAGTCAAAAGTTTCTCCTTTTCCTCCGAACCACCGCTCGCAAGCTTCTCCCGTCCTGCAAGCTTCTCCTCGTTCAGCAAGTTGACGGGACACAACAAAGTAATGCTAGTCCATACTGCCTCCTTTTCGGTTAATATGGCTTAATTTCAAACGAGATAAATACACTGTCTGTCACTTGTATATTTGTAAAAATACGGTCAGTGGACTTCATAATATGCTCATTGCGCTCAATATATACATTTTCTGGTGTTCATACGGTCACTATCTCACCCTGGCTGAGTATGTGTGTGCATGCACATGTAGGTTGAGCACTTGAGCATGACCATATGTGTTCCTTCGTGTGCTCGGACATGCATGCATTAGGGCATCACGCGCATATTTGTGTCCATGTGTACGTGTGACTGTTGCATGCATGCACGAGGTTGTAGTCCCTCACATTCACATGTTCATAAGTCAATGCTTTGTCAAAATGTTGCATGCAAGGTTTAATCATTCGTTGTTCACGCATGCATTCCCGATATTAATACGTTGGTAAAGACAATTTCTTGAGTAAAACGAGCCCATGAATTGAGTACAAAGGGGACCAATAAGCCAGGACGGAGGGAGTACCAGTAGTGAACCGGAAGGAGGGAGTAGGTACTAGTAGTACAGTACTACGTAACATCATGTAGTAACAAAATTCCTCTATTTGCATCCTGTCTACGTGTCATGCAAGAAAATAGAGATAAGTACAAGTGAGACTCAGGAACGGTCATACACGTAGGGGGAGTATGCGTAGGGGCCACTAAGGAGCAGTCAAATCACATAGTAAGTTAGTCGGAAGAAGCAACCATCATTTCACTCTTCAATGACACGTACACAATATAAAATGGTTGATATGGAGAGAAAAAGAAAAACCACTATATATGCACTAGCAGGAGCCTAAGCTACAAGCCTGCTTGCTTGGGTTTGCTCTCTTCACAAGCATATAACGACGATGGACACACCGCTGGTCACATATCCGGCCTGATCCCGCCGCTAGGTGAAGGGAACAATGTTCTGCATAGACACGGTCGACATCGGCGAGGGAGAAATCCCACAGTCAGTGCATCCCAATCGGGGATCCCCACGGTATGGGCTAATGCCGCGTCCCAGCCGCCCTTCTAGCTACAGCCCAACATCCCAGGTAGTAGTACTTCTTCCCTTTGGAGCCGACTTGCTCCACTGCCGCAACTCCCCACGTAGCTCCATCTCCATGTCGATCTTTCTCTACTTCTACCGGCTTCTATTTGTGATGAGTTTATGTCTCATGAATGAGTGCCAGTACTATTATTCTAATCACACTTCTTCAATATCTTTGCTATCAGGGATGCTCAGCTCAATTTTAGTGGAAGTGCACAAAATCTTCGTATGATCCGAGGGTGTCAGCCATATTTCCTTCGAGGGGTTCTACCTAGCCAGGAAATTAAATCATGTTTAGGGTTTAGGGTTTAAGTCGTAGTGACCCCATCAGTAGTTTTTCTTTTGTACACGCTCTCACAACTTTTGTCTTTAGTTGTGAAGTAAATATTGGCTAGGATTTGTGAATCATTGAGATGCATCAACATGCGTGTTAGTTTTCGTTTGTATTTGATGGAATGTTTTAGCGGGGCAACCATAGAGTAGGAATGAAAATGGAGTGGAAAGTTTCTGTTTTTCCGGAGAAAAAATGGAAACGGAGAGAAACCAACGTTTCGCTTGGTTGGATCGCGCCATCGAGAAAAACCAACGTTTAAATCACGTCTGTCGCGTTCGTGTCTCACCTTCCTCCACGGCTTGACCCCACATGGTCGCTCGGCATGCCACTCACCGCAAACCGAGTATACGATAACTTTCCCGCCTGCTTGTCGATGGATCATGCCATGGAGTACTAGCTCTACTGGAAGAGATTGATGAGTTGGGGGAGGACAGCTAGCTGTAGCACGGACTCCCGAGAACTTTTTACATGCATGTTGTGGCCGGCTATTGCGACCTTTGAACGTGGAGCAGTCGCGTGCACCGGGAAGTGGCGCGGGCAAAGCTCTCTCGGTCGGCGCGCCGCTTCAATGCCGATGCTAGTGAGAGGTCGCGTCTGCTCTGGCCGAGCATGCGGCACTAAGCAATTTAGGCGGGAAGCACGCGCGGTTGATGAAGAGGGTTTGGGTTGGTCAGGAGCGGGCGTGGCAGCAGTACGGACACCCGCAAACAAGAGATTTTGTACGTTAATATTGTTGGGTATATAATTAACAACATAAATAATGTGTCAGTTGGACAAATATGATTGGAGATGGAGATGGAGATGAGATGGAATTTTATGTAAACACCGATATGCATGTCTATGTCTATGTGTGTGTGCGCGCGACAACTCTCATGACCTGGAAGTGGGGGCGTGTTTTTGATCGAGTTTTCTTTCTTGGTCAGTTTTCATTTCTTTTTTCCGGGAACGCGCGTATTCTATTTAAAACCACTGCTATGGAGAGATTTTTTTACTCCATTGTATATATAGCCTCTTGTTTGATAGGGTTTCTCACGTCTCGCTCTCTCACCCTCTCCATATGAAAACAATAAGATAGTGTCCACTCTATCTCTCTCCTCACCGGTGTTCCCAGATCCGGCCGAATCCCGTCCGCTGCGGGAGGTGAGGAGGTGCAGCATTGACATTGTCGCCGTCGGCGATGGAGGAAGACGATGCGCACCATCCTCTCGGAGCCGGTGCTGGCGCGGACGAAGGTCCTCCGCGCCCTTGTTCGCTGCCATCATGTGGGCAAAGGGCATCTCCAACGTTGCCACGACCGCATCTGACTACCTTGGCACACCAAAAACCCTCGTTCCTCGTGCCGTCACGCGGTGCGTTCCCAGCCGGCGCTAGCTGCCCGCATTCATGTCATCCGTCTGTATGCCGTCGTTAAGATGCTCGGTGCCCGAGGAACCAACTCCGGTGACTTAATGATGCACCCGGAATGCACAACTTAAAGCGGCAACGCCGAGCTAACCTCCACACCATAGCGCATCGTCGTGCTACCTGGCACCACATCCGCCATGACTGTGAGCGTGAACACTCTGCGGGAGAGCTTGCCTTCAGGGATGAAGCTCGAGGTCGCCACCCTTGTTCAAGTTGCTGCTCGCGACGCAATAACGGCGTAGCCGGACGCGGATGCGACCGCACAAGTGGTGGCCACACTGGCGGCCGATGACAGAAGCACCGTCAGCCACGTGTCCTACTTGCCGCCGTCCAACATCCGGCACCGCCTAGGTCGGGGACTCCTCCGAGGATGAGTAGCGCATAGGAGGCGGTAGGGCGTGGTGTGCCAACTGGTCGGTCTAATTCCCGTGATCTACTCTTCCTCGCCGGAGATTGCACCTTCACTTCCCGGGTCTTGAACCACTCACCCGTACATGGAGATCGCAGATGGAGGACGTCGGTCGCCACCATAGAATAGGTTTAGGGTCGGGTTTCTTTTATTATTCTGTCCTATAAAAGTTTGAAATATAATGAAAATCTGCCGTGTTTGCATTAATCTCGGTCGGTGTATATGAACTTTCACAATAATATAGTATATTGTAGGAGTACTAGCAAGATGCATGTGCGTTGCACGGAACATCAAGATCTCGTGGGACAAAAGGATGAACGAGCGAAGGCCTTATCTGCAAATGTGGAGAGGAGTGCGGGTAAATTGTCATAGTTTCCTTCCTATCCGTTAGATATAGACCGGACGGCCGATGTTGCAGGTTGGCAGGCAGACCATCATCACCAACTCTGCTTTTTATTGAAACGAGACAAAGCTAACATGCGAAGTAAATAAACACATAGTATACATACACAATTTATCTTAGGCACTCCAATAGTACGTCCACTACACATTCGCGCATTTCACATCTTTCTACATCTACGGGAACCTACAAAAGGGGTAACGTAAATTGGCTCTCTCTCTCCTCCCTGATTTTCATGGTGGTGGGCCCCTTCCTCCCCCCAATCTACAATCAACATCTCACATGTTCCACATTATGTTAATTACATAACTGGGATTACGTAGGTGTAGAATTACTCATCCTAAAAAACCCAACTAAGCCAACCTCCCAGCATATCGCGCGGGAAAAGACTCGGCCGCGCCGTTTTGGTCGGGATTACCGAATTACTAGTAGTAGTATTGATGGATCACGCGAAGCACCAAGTTTTTTTTCTTTAGGGGGCGAAGCACCTAGTTTAAAAGGAAAAAAGGCGGTACACTCACATCACCCCTGTCGCGGTCGCATTGCACCCGACACACGTTCGGTCCTGCACACGGCTCACACGAACGGAACGCGCTTCGGCTTGCCTCTTCACTGACATGTGGGACTTCACTTGGAGAAACCGACCATGCGCCAAACTCCCCCTGCCCACCGCGCGAAAATCCCCCCCCCATAAAAAATTCCCCCCAAATCCCAAATCCAACCGCCCTTCGACCAACTAGCCAATAATATTCCCCAAACCCCTCCCCCGCCCCCTCCACTCCATTCGATCCGCCAAAGCCACCCTCCCTGCCGCGCTGATATGTCGGCGCCGTGGTTCGTCTAAGGATGCATGGCGATCCTCTCGCTCCCAAAGTATACTTTTGTAGACTACCGTCCTCTAGCCGCGGTGCCACCGCTGGCGACGTTCTTGTGGATCCGCACGGCAGTCAGTGCCGCCGCCACTGGCGACGTTCATGTGGAGATGCACAGTGGCCAGTTTCTCCCACGGTACGCATATTCTAGACTAAGGCCCCGTGCATGTCGATGTAGCGCTGAATGTTAGTTCATAGACGCTGTTAATCTCACTGTTTGCCGAAGTAGTTTACAGTCAATATGCTCTGCTTAGGAAGCTTCCTTGCCCTGTTCTACACTCAATCTACTTAGCTGAGATGGCATGCCAAGCCCGATTAGTTCCTAAAATATCCTGCCATATATTTATTGTGATGTGGATTGCCATGGTCTAGTAGCCAATCTATTAGGTGAAGTTGATGTACACTGTTTTATACTCGATCTTTGTTGCTACGATGGGCTTCGTTAGTTTGATGGCTGTGTGCTCAGCCTCATTGACTGCTGAAATAGCCTGCCATAATTTAGCACTCCAATCTGTTTGATGAATTAGCTTTACATATATCTTGTTACTTAGATCTGCTCGTCCAAATATCTTGCCATAGCTTTAGACATCGACCTAGGTATTTTTTTCTGGACTTCATAAAAAAGCATATATGTTTTTCCTGTAATATCTAGTAGAAGAACTAATTTGTATGTCTAACAGATGGGCAGGACTTGGATAACTTCTGCTCGAAGATTCTCTGTTGCATATGTCGAGGGGGTTGAAAACTTCATGAACTTTATGAAAGCTGAGTAAGGTGGTCTGAAATCAGATGTGCTCTGCCCCATGTAGCAGTTGTATGAATTCAGCTACAAGACCCCAGTTAACGGTGCAAAATCATCTACAGTTGTATGGGATGTCGGTCACATATACTTGGTGGGTTCATCATGGGAAGCTGTGAACGTCAATGTTACTGATTACGTGGAAGCAGCAAATCACCATCTTGATCTGCCTGATGCTCAGGTGGAAGAGGAGGAGGAGGTGGTGGTGGCAGAGCCAATGAGTTTGACCAACATTGAAACAATGCTACGAAATGATCGTGCATTTCGTGAACTTTCACCTATAGAAAAAAACGGTCGGCCCGCATGTTGGAACAATGCAACGTGGTTGTCACCCCAGGAAATAAGCTGTCAGTATTCTCAGCTATGGTCACCTTTCAACAGGTGAAGACATGGGCGGATGACCAACAGATCATTCGATGCAATGTTGGCTGCTTTATGCAAATCTTTCCCAGATGCGTCCGAGCTGCCACACACCTACAGTAAAATGAAGAATTTCCTTCGTGCAGTTGGAATTGTATACGATATGATCCATGTTTGCAAGAATAATTGTGTTCTGTTATGGAAGGATTATGCCAACTTAAATGAATGCCCGAAATGCAAATCATCAAGATGAAAAGATGGCGATGCTATGAAGAGGATTCCTCATAATGTTCTGAGACATTTTCCAATAACACCAAGATTGCAGAGGTTGTTTCATGATGATGAAACAAGAGAGGATGTACTGTGGCATTCTAGGAACCAGGAGTACATAGATCAGAATGTAATGAGCCATCCATCTCATGGTAGTGAGTGGCAAAGCTTCAATCAGCAACACAAAAATTTTGCTTCTAAACGGAGAAGCATTAGACTTCGCTTAGCTTCAGATGGATTTAACCCATTTGGCCACCAGAGCGCCACATATAGCATGTGGCTAGTGCTTGTTATCCCTTACAACATGCCTCCAAATGTCTGCACCAAAGAATCAAACTACATGATGGCCTTGCTCATCCCAGGTCCAAAAAGTCCTGGAAAGGATTTTGATTTATTCATGGAGCCTCTTGTGGAGGAACTTCAACAACTATGGAGGTGTGTTCTCACTCGAGACATATATAGCAGCCCACCAGCTGATTTCTTTCTGCATGCTGTTATAATTTGGTGCATCCATGATTATCCGGCTTTGTGCACTATGTCAGGGCGAGTGACACATGGTTACAATACATGTGTTCGCTGTGACAAGAATCCGCTATCATACGCAATACTTAGCAAGATCTGTTGCATTGGACACCGCCATTTCCTTGCCAAGGACAAGTCGCATCCTACAAAATACCGAAGACATGTGTTCAATGCAAAGCATGAATACTGTGATGCACCAAAGAGGCTCACCGCCGATGAGTTTGCAAGTGGAATTAGAGAAGGTCAGGCATATTACACCAGGAAACCATCCTGGTAATGGTAGCGGGAAAATGAAGCATGTTAGCGCAGAAGAGAGATTATTGTTTACCCGCAGGTCCACTTTGTGAGACTTGGAGTATTGGAAAGATTTGGATCTGCTGCATAATCTTGATGTGATGCACATCAAGAAAAATATATGTGACAGCATTATCAACACACTTCTTAATATTGAAGGCAAGACGAAATATACGTGAAAATCTAGGATTGATTTCACACACATGGGTATCAGAAGGGATTTGCATGTGCAAAATGAAGGTAAACCACGGGATATGGCACCAGCTGTGTACGTCTTGGACAAGGTAAAAAGAAAAGAATTCTGCGAGGTCCTGTCACGTGTGAGATTCCCACATGGATTTGCTTCCAACCCTGAAAGGAGAGTCGGTGCATATGGAAACAAGGTACAAGGGTTGGAAATCATGACTGCCACGTCCTACTTCAAAGGTTTTTACCTGTTATCCTTAGAGGATTGGGCCACCCTGACTTATGCAGAGTTGGGACAATTCTTCAGGGAACTCTGAAGTAGAAATATCAGGATAGATGCTTTGGAGCGCCTTAGAGACAAGATACCAACTATCCTATGCGACCTTGAGAAGATATATCCTCCAGACTTCTTTGATGTGATGGTGCATTTGACTATTCATCTACCTGATGAGGCACTATTTAGAGGTCCAGTATGGTATGGCTGGATGTACCATATTGAAAGGCGGCTAGGCACTTTCAAGGGCTATGTTAGGAACAGAGCTACACCTGAGGGTTCCATTGCAGAGGCCTACATTGCTACACAAGCGTTCACATTCTGCTCAAAATACATTGAAACAGCTTATCAGCTTAGCAAAGAGGTGGGTGAAGACAATCTCGGGCTCAATATTTTCGATTATTCTGTTCGAGTTACAGGGAAGAGTCGACAAGAGGACAAACCTAAAGATTTGGACAAAATGGTTTGGTATGTGTTGAATAACTGTCTTGAGATACTGCCCTATATCAAGTAAGTGCTAAGTACTGCAACTTATACATCATAATCTACTAAACTTGCAGCACATTCTTATATATTTAGATGTTTGTTGTGATCACTATGTTGTGCAGCATCTACAAAAAGGAGTTACTGCCACAAAATCCGAGAAACATTGCCCAACTGGTTATGGCAGGATTTGCGAAATGGTTCAAGAGCCATGTAAGCTTTTGAATTGCACTGTCAATTTTTTTAATATATTGAGTACATAAGATGATCGGCTTGTCTATTTTCTAAACATAGGTTAAGAAGATGCGGGAGGATGGGAAGGCAGTTGATGATGCCCTTTTCGCACTAGCAATGGGTCCTGATACTCCGGTAAGACATTATGAATCTCGCGTTGTTGGAGATGTCCGCTACAACACCCTTGCACGCGACGAAGGCAGGAAGACACAAAACAATGCCATCATGAGCACGGATACATACGACAGAGTTACAACTGAAATGTATGCTAACATAACAGACATTGTTCAGTTGAAGTATATCTCCAGTTTCGAGGATCATCGGGTGTGGTTCTGTTGTGCTGTCGTTGGTATAACCTGTTTTCTGGGATAACCTAGAGCTGATGATTATTTCAAATCCATCAATGTCAAGGCGGTGTACCAGATCAACGAGCCTTTTATTTTGGCAAATCAAGGAACACATATATTTTTCTTGGAAGACACATTTGCATGTAGCGATGACTGGAGAGTATTGCAAAGGTTTGAGCAGAGGAATTCGTTTAATGAAGTTGCACAACAAGATGATGCTTACACCGCTCCTGATGTAAAAGATTCCACATATGTTCCTAATATCTTTGATAACCATCACGTCAATGACGCTGGCGAAAAGATTGCCTGTCGTGTTGTGGACATACAAGAGTTGATCAAGAAGAAGTCAATGTTCGAGGACATTTAGGATGAAGAAGAAGATGACACTTTGGGAAATTACGATTCAGACTGATACACATGGCGAAGATTATTGACGCTGCTGATGCGGATGATGATTAGATTGCTTTTGTAATATTTGCCTGTTAGAAGACGTTTTTTTATCTACTATGTGAAATTGTGTTTGCTATGACAACTGAAACCTGATAAATATGTTGTTTGGTATTTTGCTGTGAGAACATCACTTGTTATGTATGTTGATTTGTGTTTGGTGATTGTATGAGAGTAAAACATGATGACATTGTTGTTTAGTTGTACTCATATTTGGATGTGAAACTTGAATTTGATGACATAGTTTGCTGTTGGACTGCAATTTGCTCGACGTCTTCGAATGGGAACAAAGTTGACCCGACAGGGCCTCTGCTAATTTATTTATTAATTACCAAAATGTCCTCTACTATTTATTTATTTATGAGAAAAAGGGGATACACCCGCCGCAATTTCCGTTAATAGAAATCATTAGATATTCACAACACTACGCCTAGCCTGCTACACAGGTTTCATTCATTACTAGTTTCAGCAAAGTGCTCATGTCATAGCCACTGAATACATCACGAGTGCTACATACACTACAAATAAAGAGACAATCATCCTACATAACACATAAATTTTGCCCAATATCTTCACAAGCTCTTTCATATCCTCATTGCCATTAAGGCCGTTCAGCAGCTGTTGCTTGGCCATGATCAGAGGAGCTGCATCTTTAACCTTCTGCTCTGCATCTTCCTCTTCTGCCATTCCTTCAGTTACTTGTCCAACACCCCAACCTGCTGGTGTTGGGATTCCTCGGCAACCAAATAATCAGTGTAGTTGCATTCCCCCACATCAGCAACTTCCCAGAAATACAAATCACACAAATCTTCCCTTTTCTGCACAAATTAAATTGGAAGATCATCAACCAAACTGTTAAAAAAAATCAGGAACTGAAAGCAGCAGAACAACACTTAAACATATTATTACCCCATGATTTGGGCATTTGTAAAAGACTCGGCCAGGGTTGAGGATTGTGGTTGAGACATGATGGATGACTCTGCGTGTTTTGCAGCAGTGGCACCACACCAACGGCAGCGGGTTGCGATGAGCAACCGGCTGCAGTGCGTGTGCTGGCGGGGGTGTGATGAGACCCACAGGCGATGGTATGAGTGGCGACTTGGCGCATATCTGGTTGTTGCCTGCTGAAGAGCGGGTGGACGACCAACCAATGGACATGGTTGCTGCGGCCAGAGCTTCTGATGCTAGGCATAGTAAGTAGAGAAGAGGAGAAGCGAGCGTTGGATATGTCAGTTTCATTACTTGCAGAGTAGCATAGCACCATATATAGTCATAGTCTAGGTTTGGATTCGAACCAGCTACAGGAGCACGTCTCTCTTTTTTCTAAAACTCAGCAACGTCTGTTTACTGGTACACTAGCTTGTTATGTACTCGTTTTCAAGTCTTTGATTTTCTTTTCCTTTTTTGTGAGGAAGGAAGGAGGACAAAACTGAGAGTTCCTGGGACTCGAACCCAAGGCCTCTCGGTTGAAAACCAAGGATGCTAGTCACTTATGTGGCGAACGTTCCCTGGGAGGAGGACAACACAAGAACACATTTTCCTCATAGTTTTAGTTGTGACGCAAGATCGAACGGTCGTAGTTTCGGGAATGTTACGAAGCGAACGAGCCCAGTTTTTCTTTTCTTCCTATAGATAAAAAAGTATGCTACTTTGTGTCGGCTTAGTCAACAAACGATTGTGCCAACCTTGACCGTTGGATTGAGATTCAACATCTTTCATGTTTCTTCAGTCTCTTCTTCCTCCAGCCGCCAAAGCCAAACCAGCGCCGGCAGGACCGCCTGCTCCTGCCTCCCATGGCTGGCTGTGCTGCCGCGCACGCATCATGGCCACATCGCACCCTAAAACTCTGCGCATCTTCCCCGGCTCCTGTTCGTTCCCGTCCAAGGCCTCACCATCGTCCTCTGCCTTGGTTTGCTCGCCGCGGCGCCGCCCTCCGATGTTGTCAACATGGTCAACAACCGAGAGGAATAAGGAGATGACTGTGCATGGTGAGGATGACAGTAGGGACCCAGCAGCGCGCGCAGGAATTTTGTTTTTACGGGACGGAGAATGGGAGAAGGGTATCAGCAGCGCGCGCCCAGGCTTTTATTTCATATGTTTAGCACATGACCAGCCCAGTTTGTTTTTTTCCTTTCTGAAAATGGCTAGCCCACCTATTTTGTTTTTTGCAGAATAACCAACGTAGGCCTAGTTCCTTTTCTACGCCCTGCTGGGCCGGAAATCTTTCAAGACGAGGAGGATGCATTTTGCTGCGAAATTGGGCTGTAAGTAATAAGAAATGGCTATAAGTAATAATAAATGGGATGTAAAATGAAAAAATACAGCAAATAGGCAATTAGTTCCAAAATACATTTTTCTTTTGGATTTTGATATTTTAAATTTCATTGGTTTTGTGTGGGTAAAATTTCATTGGATTTAAATTACGGTATGTTTAGTTTTTAAATTAATTTGAATCTGGCTAGAAATTTTGGGTTGCGTGCTGTTTGGGACAGATTTGGAGGCTGACTTGTGGGTCTACTAGGTTGACGTGTACGAAAGGCTTTGTCAACTTAGTCCACAAACGATTCTAGCAGCAGTGACCGTTGGATGTTAATCCAACGGCCGTGCTACTTCTTCAATATCTAGTCTTCTTGCTCCAGCCGCCAAAACCAATGCCGGTGGTACTGCCTGCTCCCGCCTCCCGTGGTTGGATGTGCTGCCGCACCGGTCGCACTGCCCCACCCTACTCCAATGCTGGCCAGGCCATTCCTCTACTCACCCACACCTTCTGTTATTTTCCGGCGACGGCAGCCGGACCAGTAAACCCTTGTACTCCCCACCGCATGGGCAACCACTGTCGAGTCTTCCCCGGCTCCGTGTCATTCCCTTCCTAGGCCTCGCCTTCGTCCATCGCCCTAGTGCTCTCGGCGTGGCGTGATCAATGTGGTCAACGAACGACATCCATCAGACGTGGACTGTACGTGGAGAGGCTGACAGCTGGGTCCACGGCCACACATAAGGAAATGCATCCTTATTACGCCCAAATAATGATTCCTCCACCTGAGATCTGAGACCCACTGGAAGGGCCTCTGTATTTCGCAAAAAAATGTTCCCCACGCTGACAGATCGGACCCACCAGCTATATCTTCGCATGCAAGGAAGTGCCTCCTTATTACGCACAAAAAATGAATACTCCCCCTGCTAGCTAGGACCCACCATAGTGGGAGTCTGACTTGTTGGCCTACTAAGATGACGGGGCCCGAGGGCTTTGTCAACTTAGTCAATATGAACGATTCTAGCTCCGGTGACCATACGATGTCCATCCAATGGCCGTAGTGCTTATTCAACCTCTGGTCTTCTTGCTCTAGCCGCCCAAACAAGCATCGGTCGTGCCGCCGACTCCTACCTCCCGTGTCAGGCTATGCTTCCACCGCTGGCCAGGCCATCCCTCTATACTCACCCACACCTCCTGTTATTCTCCAGTGACGGCAGCCTCACACCACGGCCGAAGCAGTCAACCCACATACTCCCCTCTGTGTGGGCATCCACTGGCGTGTCTTCCCCGGCTTCGCATCATCCCCTTCCTAGGCCTCGCTGTCGTCCACCGCCCTGGTGCTCTCGGAGCGGCGTGGTCAATGTGGTCAATGAATGACTTCCATCGGAAGAGTAGTCTATGTTTAGAGGCTGACAGTGGGGTCCATGGCCCCAGCAAGGAAGTGCTTCCTTATTACACGGAAAATAATGATTCCTCCACCTGACAGTAGGGACCCATCGGACGGGCCACTGTATTTCACGAAAAAAACGTTTCCCCCTGACTGCTGGGACCCTCCAGCTACATCTTCACATGCAAGGAAGTGCCTGACAGTCGGGACCCACCCGGTCGAAGCATACGTAGCGTTGTCATTCTGGTCGCTAACGTGTACGTACAGACGATCGATCTGTCTGCAGGCTGCATCGATGAACCGTGGCCATGTAAGGAAGGGCACGTGTCGTGTAGAGGTGCGCACGTAGCATGTACACGTACGTACAGCGGCCAGGGTGCAAGAATGTAAATACGGCCACGTACGTTCATGTTGGCACGGTCTCGAACGCCTACTCGCACATACGTACGGCCAGGGCTCGTGTAAATGGATGGATCGGAACGGAGAAACTGCGTCATCGTCGTGTTCCTGGGGAGATAATGGAATGCGTCGTCTTCATCGGGAGGCAACAGAACGCGTTTTGTTCATCGGGAGCCAACCGGCTCAGACGGAACATCCGATGGAAACAAGGCCTGGCATACCGCAGAACAGAGGAAACGGCCTTGTGTTCGACCGGCCACGGTGGAAACGGGATCCTGTTCATCGAGAGGGGTTTGGCGTACTGCAAAACGGAGGAAACGGACCTCATATGGTCGAAACGGGGTCATGTAGATCGGGAGGGGTGTGGCATATCGAAAACGGAGGAAACGTACTTGTGTTGGAGCGCTACGGTCGAAACAGGGTCCTGTTCATTGGGAGGGGTGTGGCGTACCGCAAAATGGGACTCCACAGGATACTGTTCATCTCCACTATCGACTGCCTCCACGGTCTACTGTTCATCCACCATCAACTGCCTCCACAGGGTCCTGTTCATCCACCGTCGACCTCCTCCAACCTCCACCTGTGACTGTTCATCCACGGGCTCCTGTTCATCCAGCCTCCACCGTGCGCTCCTCCACCGGCTACTGTTCAACCAGCCCTCTCCACGGGGTCCTGTTCAACCACCCCTCCACGAACTACTGTTCATCCAGCCCTCCATCGACTAATGTTCAACCAGCCCTCCACCGACTATTGTTCAACCAACCCTCCACGGGGTCCGGTTTATCCATCCCTCCACGGGGCCTGTTCATCCACCGGCTCGATCGATCGGGGTACTGTTCATTCAGCGGCAACGGCCTCTACTACCACGGGTTCCTGTCGATCCAACCCCCACCGGAAACTGTTCATCCAAACCCCCCAACAACGCTCACTGTTCATCCAGAGGTAGCATCGACCGGCTTCAGTTAGCAGCAGTAGAGAAGGAATCACTCGAGTTCAGTTAACAGCAAGGGATCGATCGATCGTTCGGGTTCAGTAATGCGTAGCCTGCAGTGCAATCGCTCGGGTTCAGTTAGAGACTAACGCCTCGCTCAGGTTCAGTTAGAGCGCAACACCTCACGCACATGCACGTACGTACAAGAGAAACGCGCATCGCTCGGCCTCCGACCACCCACCGTAACCGGGAACTCCCCCGATATTTTCCTCCTCCTCGCTTCTACCACGGTTTTCTCCATCATGGACGGCCCAAAAAATGTCATGAAACTGTGTCTCCGGCCTGCCCAGGATGAAAAGCCCATCTTCTGTCATGATTTTTTGTCATAGAAGTAGGACCCCACCACATAGAAGTGTCATAAGCATGACAGAAAAAATTTCGTTCGGCCCAACATGTCACGGATGTGTCTTTCTTTGTAGTGAAGACCCTTGCCGAGACCCTGACAAGACCCTTGCCAGGGACATCTACAGTGCCGCAGCCAGGCCCACACCTAACAAGGCTCCGCTACCCCTCGGCCATTCCAACACGGCAATCAGCCCGCCAACTAGGCGAGCACTTGCGTGGCAGCGTGCGGCTTCCAGGCCAACTAAGCAAGCACCTGCGTGGTGGCATGCAGATCTTCACAAAGACTCTGTCACCGCACTAGCACAGCAGCCAGCCAGCGTAGCGCTGCATGCCTCTTCAGCTTGGACGCGCGTCGAAGCAAGGCGAGGCGGCGACGGACGGGACGAGCCTTGTTGCCGTCACCGATAAAGCAAGAGGACACATAGGCGGCGCATTAAATGCACTTGTCCTATGATGTCAGGAGTTAAACTTGTACACTGTAGATACTTACCACCTCATCTGTGCCATTGTGGCGATCCCTTTAACGTATGAAAGGAGGTCCGAGGCGTACTCAGGAAGGATTCGGACTTTTTGGACTGGGCATGCATCGCAGCTAGTTCAAGAACTCAAGGACACCAAATACACACAAAAGCCAGACTAGGGTATTACGCATCATTTGCGGCCCGAACCTGGGTACAAATCCCCTCGTGCTGATCTTTTAGACCTGCTCTTTGCGCAGCTCCGCGCCCCGCCAACCGTAGTAGGGATTCCCTGTGATCCCATAGGTGTCGTTTCCTCGACATCTTTGGTGCACCAGGTAGGGGGCGTGAGGTTGTGAAAATCTGGTCTAGAAGTTGGCGCATCGATTTCCTCATCGCCATGGCTCCCAAGAACAAGGGGATCATGGCGATCGGTTCGTCTGGAGCCGAACTGCCGGAGCCAGTGCGGACGGGCAACAGGGAGGCCACGGATGGTGGCGGAGGTGCGCTCGGCGAGCCTCCACGACACCCTGGCAATCGAAGCCAGGCGAGCGGCGTCGTTCGACCCCAAGAAGATGAGCCACACACTGTTGGGTCCAAGGGCGGGGCCGTGCTTCCCATGGGCGGCGCGACAACCTCCAGGACGTCCCAGCCAGCGTTCGTGCTACGGCCTTCCCAGAACGCACGTGAAGAGCAACACCGTGACGTTGGTGCCCCCGGGCACCGCCGTGGGAAGAACCGTCTGCATCACCCGCATGTTGCATCGGGCCAGCATGTGCACCCAGACACTGGCGGAAACGGCGCGCGACCGTGAAACTATGATAGAGCTCCTTCTAACGTGGTTAGAAGTAAGAGCGCACCACAGTCCACGTAACTTTCGCCGCCACCCACACCAGCAGAAGCGTTGGCATGCGTGCAACTGCTCCTCGACTTCCCTCCTACCACAGAGAAGCACGATGAGTGGAGAGCCACCATCCGGAGCCCCATCAGCTTCGCCAACAAAGATGAACCGTGACTAGTGGGACCCTCGTGCCGGCGCTCTGTAGATCCAGTGCACGCCGGAGGTGGGAGGACCATAGGTGCTGCGACCACGGTGCACTCTCCTCCCGCATGCCAACAACAGCAGCCACCCGCTTGTTGGGCCGACGCCTTTGACAACATTTCCATAGCATCATCCGACCCACAAGCCCGCTGCGACCAACGTCAAGTTCTTTGGGAGCGAGCCCAGGAAGACGCTCGGACCACTATCGAGCGGCGGCGGGAACCACGCTATCAGTCAGATAGGTGTGCGGGGCCCACTATGGATCGCCTAGCACCGGGGTGTTCCGGTGACCTACCTTACGAGGTGGGTTGTCCAGCCTTTACCCGTGAGTTCTGACAGTTCCAGTGGCCCTCCCACCGCATGTTCAAGCCTGATGTTGGGGAAAAGTACGACAGAAAAACTCACCCGTCGGAGTTCCTCAGCATCTACACCATCGCGATGCAAGCTGACGGGGCTCATGACGACAAGGTGCTCGCCAACTACTTTCTATTGGCACTTAAGCCCAGTGTCATGTCATGGTTGATGCACCTTGATTCCATTTCTTCTTGGTCGGATCTGTGCCACGAGTTTGTTGGCGCCTTTATTGGGGGCCACCAAGCTCCTAGCCAGGCAAGTATGCATGTTATCCCACAGAAGGACGGTGAACCCCTGCGCAAGTATATACAAAGGTTCAGCCATGTGCAGTACAACATCCTAGATGTTCAGCCTGCCGCCGTCATTAGTGCATTTCATCAGAATGTGCGCAATCGCAAGATGCGTGAGGAGCTAGCGATGAACAAGGTCAAGGATGTAGCCGAGCTCCATGTTCTGGCGGATAGATGTGCTCGAGGTGAAGAGGGGAGGAAGTACCCCGGCGAAGATGCCGTCGCCCCGGCAAACAAGGGCCGACGCCGCAATAGGAAGCGTAAGGGCAAGACCGTGCTTGCCGTCGAGGGATCCAGCGACCCCGGCGCCGCTAAGAAGGTCAAGGCTGACGACCCCGGCAAGGAAGTTGCCGGGTGCTCCACCTACCGGGCCTTGGCGGCTGCTGACAAGCCAGGAAGCTCTGACAAGCAATACAGCAAGATCCATCGCACCAAGGGCCATGACCTCCAGAATTGCCGGTAGGTTGAGCTGCTTGCGGAGAAGCAGAAAGCTGAGTATGAAAGGCGCGATAAGGAGAAGGGCCAGGATGGTGCTGAGGCGCATGGCAAGAAGCTTGTCCGCCGAAGTGGCCGCCGTGACAAAGACAATCAACAAGAGAGGCCCGCCCGGGTCCGCGACAAGAAAGAGGGAGACGATGATATGACGAGGACGATGAGTCCAACAAGCACGGGTTCTAGAAAGCTACGGAGGCCATGTGCGCCGACGGTGGCACATCATTGCACGCCTCTCACCGCCAACTGAAGGAATGGGCGCGTGAGGTCACTGCGGCAGAGCCATCGTTCGATGCCCAGAAGCCACTGAAGTGGTACAACACACCTATCATTTTTGACAACGAGGATCACCCTGATAGCACAACTGCGGTAGAGTGTTTGCCGTTGTTGGTTTGACCAACAATACGCAACCTCAAGGTGACAAAAGTCCTAGTTGTTGGTGGGGCCGGTCTGAACTTGATCTCGCCCGCTGTGATCGAGAGGCTGCAAATCCCCGATGGAGATCTCGAGGAGACGGGCACATTTCAAGGGGTCAACCCGGGGAGGAGTCAGTCGAAAGGTAAAATCACGTTGCCCGTTACATTTGGGGGTGAGCTAAACTATAGTACAGAGAAGATCGTTTTTGATGTCGCCAAGTTCCCCTTGCCCTACAATGGGATCCTTGGCCACCCAGTGCTGGCCAAGTTCATGGCAGCGTCACATTACGCCTACAACACATTGAAGATGCCCGGGCCACTGAGCATCAACACCGTCCCCTCCGACAAGAAAGACATGCTCATCTGTGCTGACCAACTCTACCGAGAGGCTGTTGCAGCAACTGCCGCCAAGGCACTTTCTCCTGCCCCTGAAGCCCCGGGAGGGAAGAAGACCGGCAAGATCGCTGCCTCTGTCAGCAGGACCTCCTGCACCCACTCCGGCAAGCGCGCCTCTTCGGAGTGACGCGCTCCCGTCGAGGACGTGCCAGGGAGCTCCACCGGCAAGAGCAAGAAATCCAAGGCAGCACCACCAGAGACCAAGAAGGTGCCTGTCAAGGACGACGGCATGGGCGGGGCTTTACTATAACCTCCACCCTTGACAGCAAATAGGAAAGCGTGCCCGTTGCCTTCCTGCGGGAAAATGTCGACCTGTTTGCATGGCAAGCATCCGACATCCCCAGCGTTCCAGGGAGGTGATTGAGCACCATCTTGCTGTCTATCCTCATGCGCGGCCCGTCAAGCAGAAGGTCAAGAAGCAAACTTTGGAGCGGCAAGAGTTCATCATCGAGGAGATCAGGAAGTTGGAGGCGGCAGGCTTGGTCAGAGGAGTGCTCCACCCCAGGTGGTTGGCCAATCTAGTGGTGGTGCGTAAGGCAAATGTGAAATGGAGGCTGTGTATTGACTACACATATATCAATAAAGCCTGTCCAAAGGATCGTTTCCCTCTGGCATGCATTGACCAGATTGTGGACTCCACTACCCGGTGCAACCTACTGTCGTTTCTCGATGCCTATTCAGGATACCACCAGATCTTCATGATGAAGGAAGACGAAGAAAAGACTGTGTTCATCACCCCATGTGGTACATACTATTTTTTACGAATGCCTTTCGGGTTGAAAAGCGCTAGTTCAACGTTTGCCTGAGCAGTCCAAATTGGTTTTGAGCCCTAGCTATATAGAAATATGGAAGCTTCTATGGATGATATAGTGGTCAAAACCAAGGACAAAGCCACGCCCGTGCAGGACCTGGAAGAAACATTTGCAAACCTGCGCAAGTGTGCTTCGGTGTCCCATCCGACAAACTTCTTGGGTTCTTTGTGTCTCAACGCGGAATCGAAGCAAATCCCGACAAGATCAAAGCAATTGAGCAGATTGAGGCACCAAGATGGGTTAAAGACGTCTGTAGGCTCGCCGGCTGCGTTGCCGCCCTGAGTAGGTTCACCTCCAAGTCTGCTGAGCATGCCCTCCCCTTTTTCAAATTTTTGAAAAAGGCGGGTCCAGTGAAATGGACTCCGGAGGCAGAGGCAGCACTGCAAGATTTGAAGAGGTATCTCTCCTGCACGCCAATACTAGTCGCTCCTAAACCACAAGAGCCGTTGCTGCTATACTTAGCAGCAACGAATCAAGTGGTCAGTGTTGCACTAGTGACATAGAGAGAACTTGAGGAAGAAGCAGCGGTAGCGGCGGAGCCGTCGGATGACGGGTCGGGGCTCTCCCCGGCAAGGCTTGATGCCTGACAAGGCAAAGCCCCCGGCAAAGCCTGGTCCTGGCAAGACAGAGTGTGCACAAGTGGGCGAAGTCGAACATAAGAAGAAGGTGATGCAGCACCCAGTTTATTTTGTCAGTTCCCTCTTGCAGGGGGCTAGATCAAGATATTCTGGTATACAGAAGCTACTTTTCACCTCATGGCCTCGAGAAAGCCGTGTCACTATTTCCAAGCGCATGAGATCACTGTCTTCACCCGCCTACCGTTGCAACAAATCTTGCACAACCCGGATTCAACCGGGAGGATTGTGGAGTGGGCGTTGGAACAGTCAAGCTTTGGCCTCAAGTTTGAAAGTACTTCAACAATCAAGAGTCGAGCCTTGGCAGAGTTCTTAGCAGAATGGACCTCAATGCCCGTCGAAGAGATTCAAGAGACCACCCTTCGCGGCAAGGAGACGAGCCGTGATTGGATTATGTACTTTGATGGGGCTTTCTCACTGCAAGGTGCTGGTGCCGGCATGCTACTCATCGCACCAATCAGAGAGCGCCTCAAGTATGTAGTCCAGATGCACTTTCCCCGAGAAAAATCAATGAACAACATTGCAGAGTACGAGGGATTGCTTGCCGGTCTCAGGATCATGGTAAGCCTCGGAATCAGTAAGCTCATCATCAGGGGTGATTCGCAGCTTGTCGTCAAGCAAGTTAACAAGGATTACCAAAGCCCATTGATGGAGGCCTATGTGGATGAAGTGAGGAACTTGGAGGGCGTTTTGACAGTCTACAAGCAAAGCATGTTCCCCGAGCAGAGAACAACATTGCCGATGACTTGTCAAAATGTGTTTCCCTCAAGTTGCCTGTGGAACCAGGTACCTTTGTGCTTCGATTAATCCAGCCATCCGTTGAGCCATCAGATGGACAGAACAAACGAAGGAAGGCAGGCCCCGGCAAGTACTTCCCTGCTGAGCTCCCAGGAGCCGCCGAAAAGGATGTTCCCGGGTGCCCCAAGCTTGTCGGAGAGCAGCAACCTCTGGCAAGGCCTCAAGCCCTAACCGTAGGGGCAGCTGCCCTTGCGGACGAAGATGAGCCTTTAGTCCTTGCTGTCGAGCCCCAGGCTCCAGCATGAGCACACCACACCATCCGTTTCCTCCAAACAGGGGGGCTCCCTGAGGAACAGGAAGAGGCGGAGAAAGTAGCCCGTCGGTCCAGCATGTACCAGTTTGTGGATGATGCCCTATGCAGAAGAGACGAAATGGCGTGAAATTGGAAGTGCATTCCTCGGGAGGATGGACTGAGGCTATTGGCAAAGATACATGGAGGCATTTGTGGCTCCCACATAGGCTCAAGAGCCCTTGCCGGCAAAGCGTTCCGGCATGGTTTCTTCTGTCCCACCGCTCTCCAGGATGCAACTACCCTAGTAAACAAGTGTGAAGCGTGCCAGTTCCATTCAAAGAAGCTTCATCAGCCAGCCCAAGCTCTTCAGACAATCCCTCTTTCCTAGCCATTTTCGGTCTGGGGGCTCGACATACAGGACCCCTTTCCCCGTGTTGTCGGTGGCTTTGAGTACTTGTATGTCGCGGTCGACAAGTTCACAAAGTGGCCCAAAGTGGAACCGGTGAGAAAGGTGACAACACAATCAGCCGTCAAGTTCTTCAAGGGGCTAGTCTGCCGTTTTGGTGTGCCAAACAGAGTCATCACCGACAACGACACACAGTTCACGAGCCGGACCTTCATGCAGTATATCCAAGACCTTGACGGCAAGGTTAGTTTTGCTTCTGTTGCTCATCCCAGAAGTAATGGCCAGGCTAAGAGGGCAAACGCACAAGTGTTGCGAGGCCTCAAGAGTAGAACTTTCGACAGGCTACACAACTGCGGAAGGCACTGGATTGATGAGTTGCCAATGGTTCTTTGGTCAATCAGGATGACACCAAATCGAGCCACTGGCCAGACACTCTTTGCCCTGGTATACGAGGTAGAAGAAGTTCTCCCCATGGAACTCATATACGGGTCACCTCGAGTGCTTGCTTATGATGAGCTTGAGCAAGAGCAGTTGCGCCAAGATGATGCAATGCTCCTTGAGGAAGATCGTCTTCAGGCCGATGTGCGTGCCGCTCGCTATCAGCAAGCCTTGTGCCGCTATCATAGCCACAAGGTTCATGCCCGAAGCCTTGAGGAAGGCGGCCTTGTTCTTCGGCGAATCCAATCCGCCAAGAGTTCAAACAAGTTGACGCCAAAGTGGGAAGGCCCTTATCAGGTAATACGAGTCACCAGGCCCGGTGCAGTCCGCCTGGAGACCGAAGATGGCATTTTGGTGAGCAATTCCTGGAATATCAAACATCTTCGCAAGTTTTACCCATGAGGCACGGTTGCTGCCCCCCCCCCCCCAGCAAACCACCTTTTGTACAAGCCTTGTCGGCAAGGCATGTAACCCTATGTACAAAGCCAGGCACAGACCCTGAGCAACAGATGAATAAATGAAGCGCTGGCGCCCTAAGAGTTAACATGCATGCTAGGTTGAGTCTCCCCCTGGTAGGGTTGATAGTGCTTAGCGGCAACTAAGCCCTAGCATAGAGTTCGATTGTGTGTCTTTGTGTCTCTTCCAGTCCCTTTTGATTCGGAGGCTGCACATGCACTTCAGTGGAACATTTTGGAGGAAAGGAGACGAGTTGGCACCCCGGCCCCGGCAAGCCATTGCTGTCGGGGGCAGCGGATTCAGATAAATCTTTTCCCCAGCCGCATACTTCCACATGAAACTTGAGCGTATGAAACCTCGCTTAAATCCCATGCCACCGTGATCCCTCCTTCCTATACCCGAATCCTTTTCGGATTGGAATTTGGTTGTAGTTACGGTGGAAGGGAGAAAAACGAGGGGCCTAATCCTACTTTCCCCCTACCCCCGCCAAGGGCTTGAGTGTAGTCGTTGTATAAATCACTACAAAAAAAGACACATCCGTGACATTTTGGGCCGAACGAAATTTTTTCTGTCATACTTATGACACTTCTATGACGATAATTGTGACAAAACCCGGTATCATAATAGATGTGGTGGAGTCCTACATCTATAACAAAAAATCATGACAGAAAATCGGTTTTTCATCCTGGGCGGGCCGGAGATGCAGCTGCATGACATTCTTCGGGCCATACATGACGGAGAAAACCGTGGTAGAAGCGAGGGCGAGGAAAATATCGGGGGAGTTCCCGGTTACGGTGGGTGGTCGAGGGTCGAGCGATGCGTGTTTCTCTCGTATGTACGCGCGTGTGTGCAAGGTGTTGCACTCTAACTGAACTCGAGCGAGGCGTTGGGATATAACTGAAACCGAGCAATTTCACTAAAAGCTACACACTACTGAACCCGAGCGATCGATTGATGGCTGTTAACTGAACCCGATCGAGCGATTCTCCGCTACTGGTGCTAACTGAAGCCGATCGATGCTGCCTCTGGATGAACAGTGAGCGTTGTTGAAGGGTTTGGAGGAACAGTTCCTGATGGGGGTTGGATGAACAGGAACCTGTGGTAGTAGAGGCCGTTGCCGCTCGATGAACAGTACCCCGATCGATCGAGCCGGTGGATAAACAGGACCCCGTGGAGGGCTGGATGAACAGAACCCCATGGAGGGATGGTTGAACAGTAGCCGGTGGAGGGCTGGTTGAATAGTAGCCGGTGGAGGAGCGCACGGTGGAGGCTGGATGAACAAGAGCCCATGGATGAATAGTTGCAGGTGGAGGCTGGAGGAGGTCGACGGTGGATGAACAGTAGCCTGTGGAGGCTGGAGGAGGTCGACGGTGGAGATGAACAGTATCCCATGGAGTCCCGTTTTGCGGTAGGCCACACCCCTCCCGATGAACAGGACCCCCGTTTCGACCGTAGCGCTCCAACACAAGTCCATTTCCTCCATTTTGCGGTACGCCACACCCCTCCCGATCAACAGGACCCTGTTTCGACCATAGGAGGTCCATTTCCTCCGTTTTGCGGTACGCCAGACCCCTCCTGATGAACAGGATCCCGTTTCCACCATGGCATGTCGAACACAAGGCCGGTTCCTCCGTTCTACGGTATGCCAGGCCTCATTTCCATCGCCTGTTCCGTCCAAGCCGGTTGGCTCTCGATGAACAGCACGCGTTCCGTTGCCTCCCGATGAACACGACGCAATCCGTTGACTTCCCATGAACATGACGACGATGAAGTTTCCCCGTTCCACCCAGCCATAGCCATGTACACGAGCCCTGGCTGTACGTATGCGCGAGTAGGGGTTCGAGACCCCGCCCATATGTACGTATGTGGCCGTATTTACTTTCTTGCACCCTGGCCGTTGTACGTACATGTACATGCTACGTGCGTGCCTCTACTACCACATGTGCGCGCCTCTACTACCACACATGCGCGCCTCTACATCGACCAGTATGTATGTACATGTTCGCGACCAGAATGACAATGCTACGTATGCTTCGACTGGGTGGGTCCCGACTGTCAGGCACTTCCTCGCGTGCGAAGATGTAGCTAGTGGGTGCCAGCAGTCAGGGGGTGAATCATTTTTTTGCTCATAATATGGACGCAGTTCCTTGCGTGCGAAGATGTAGCTGGTGGGTCCCAGCGGTCAGAAGGGAAATATGTTTTTCACAAAATACGGTGGCCTGTCCGGTGGGTCCCTGCTGTCAGATGGAGGAATCATTATTTTCTGCGAAATAAGGAGGCACTTCCTTGCTGCGGCCATGGACCCAGCTATCAGCCTCTCCACATACAGTACTCTTCCGATGGAAGTCATTCCTTGACCATGTTGACCATGCCGCGACGAGAGCACCAGGGCGGTGGACGACGGCGAGGCGAAGGGAACGACGCGGAGCCAGGGAAGACGCGGCTGTCGATGCCCACGCGGAGAGGAGTACGAGGGTTCACTGGCTCGACTGTGGTGTGAGGCTGCCGTCACCACGGGGCCTGGCCAACGGTGGGAGTAGTAGGGGGCGGTGAGGCCTCCGCGGCATCACAGCGGGCCATGGGAAGCAGGAGCACGCGGCACGACCGACACTGGTTTGGGCGGCTGGAGCAACAAGACCAGAGGTTGAAGAAGCACTACCCCTGTTGGATGGACATCGTACGGTCACTGGAGCTAGAATCGTTCATATTGACTAAGTTGACAAATCCCTCCATCCCCGTCAACTTAGTAGGCCCACAAGTCAGCCTCCCACTATGGTGGGTCCCAGCTAGCAGGGGGTATTCATTTTTTTGTGCGTAACAAGGAGGGACTTCCTTGCGTGCAAAGATATAGCTGGTCGGTCCGACCTGTCAGCTGGGGGAACGGTTTTTTCGCAAAATATAGAGGCCCTTCCGGTGGGTCCCAGCTGTCAGGTGGAGGAATCATTATTTTGCGCATAATAAGGAGGCATTTCCTTGCATGCGGCCGTGGACCCGGCTGTCAGCCTCTCCACACACAGTCCACTTCCGATGGATGTCGTTGGTCGACCACGTTGACTACTCCGCACCGAGCGCATCCAAGGTGGTGGACGACGGCGAGGCCCCAGACAGCAATGAGCCGGAGATGGGAAGACGCGAGAGTAGAGTCGCAGAAGGAGAGGTGTACGAGGGTTAACTAGTTCTAGTGCAGTGTGGTTTGGCAGTCGGTGGAGAAGAACAGGAGGTGTGGAGGGGAGGAGGGATGGCCTGGCCAACGGTGGGGTAGCGCTTCACAGTGAACCATGCTAAGCAGAGCTGCTAGCTGCAGGAGGCGGGAGCAGGTGGTCCCAGTGGTGCTGGAGGAAGAAGACGAGAGATTGAAGATGGACGCGGTCGTTGGATGTAAATCCAATGGCTAACGATGTCAGAATCATTTATTGACTAAGTTGACAACGACTTGCGTTGGCTTCGACCTATTGGCCCACATTTCAGCCTCCAAAAATGTGGCACGTATTCAACCAATTTTTCAGAATTTACAGTCAATTTGATCTCTTTTTTTAGAATTAGAGTCCATTTGCTGGGCTGTGTGAACAAATAATGTAGCGTCCATGCGGCCCATTTATTTTTTTCCTAAAAAATTACATGCCATTTGCACTTTCTCAAAATACACCACTTTGCTGGGCTGATTCTAATTATAATGTTGGGTTGGGCGTAGCAATGTTATCAAAACATAAACAGGGGCTGAGCATTTTGTTATAAATATATTTAAATAATAAGTGATTTATTATTACATTGGTCCTTAAATCTTACAAAGCTTTTGTACAGAATCACCAGGATTTTTTTGCCAAAAAGATCTAGGATTTTATTGTTAAGAAATTATTTTTATAAGTTAATAAGATGTGGGATATTGTTTTCTTACATATGTAAGTATCTGTTAAATATATGATGACAATAACAATAATATATAATAACATGTAAAATAATTTAAATATATATAATATAGTTAGAACAGGAACATCAGTTGGACCATGCGCTCCTATTCTTATATAGAAAAATATAACAAAACCTCTGCATTTTCTTCAAAAAAAAACATAAATTGGGCTGCCAATGTTTCAGGAAAAGTAAAACCCTCGGATGGGAGGTCCATATGCCGGTCGATACATGACGGCCCTCAAAAAAAATACAAACCGGCATGTCGTGGGTTGCGCATGTTAAAAAAGAAATCGTAGATGGGGCAGCCCAAAACCCATCTGATACTTGCTGCGCCAGTGATAATAAATGATACCTGCCAGCTCCCCGGCTTCGTTATGAATTTATCTCCTATAGTAACTATGTTGAAACACTTAAAAAAAATGTAACTATGTTGACAAACCAGTGGCAGCACAGCCGGACACGGGAGGCAGGAGCAGGCGGCACAGCCGACGCTTGTTTGGGCGGCTGGAGCAAGAAGACCAGAGGTTGAAGAAGCACTACGGCCGTTGGATGGACATTGTACGGTCATTGGAGCTAGAATCATTCATATTGACTAAGTTGACAAAGCCCTCCATCCCCGTCATCTTAGTAGGCCCACAAGTCAGCCTCCCACTATGGTGGGTCCCAGCTAGCAGGGGGTATTCATGTTTTGTGTGTAATAACGAGGCACTTCCTTGTGTGCGAAGATATAGCTCATGGGTCCAACCTGTCAGCGGGGGAACGTTTTTTTCTCAAAATACAGAGGCCCTTCCGGTGGGTCCCAGCTGTCAGGTCGAGGAATCATTATTTTGCGCGTAATAAGGAGGTATTTCCTTGCGTGCGGCTGTGGACCCAGCTGTCGGCCTCTCCACGTACAGTCCACTTTCGATGCATGTCGTTCATTGACCACATTGACCACACTGCGCCGAGAGCACCAGGGCGGTGGACGACGGCGAGGCCTAGGAAGGGAACAACACGGAGCCAGGGAAAGCTCGGCAGTTGTTTCCCACGCGCAGGGGAGTGCGAGAGTTTACTGGTTCGTCTGCTGTCGCCGGAGAATAACAGCAGGTGTGGGTGAGTAGAGGGATGGCTAGGCCAGTGATGGGAGAACGATGGGGCGGTGAGGCCTGCGTGGCAGCATAGCCGACCGCGGGAGGAGGGAGCAGGCAGTCCTGCCAGCGCTTGTTTGAGCGGCTGGAGAAGGAAGAGCAGAGATTAAAGAAGCACGACGGCCGTTGGATGGACATCCAACAGTCACCGCTATCGTGTGTTGACTAAGTTGACACGGTGTTGCTGTGCGTCAACCTTATTTTTTAGGAAAGCATACGCGTCAACCTGTAGTAGGCGCACAAGTCAGCCTCAAATCTGTGGAAAACAACAGACATCCCATCTGCCATTATTTCTAATAATTTACAGCCCATTTGCCAATTCTTAAGAATTTTTTGGAGCCCATCTTCTTTTTGTTAGCATTACACCCCATATTGTGGCCACGGTTAAAAATTATACGAAGTTTTGCTTATTTCGATGCGGTCAACTCTTTTTAATCCCGAATTATCGAGTCACATTCAAACTATCTTGACAAATAATTTATATAAATATAAGATCTAGATAATTGTCCAGGCATAAAAATCAATGGAATTTAAAATCTTGTAATTAAAAAAATGAAACTAATTCCTAGTTTGATGTGTTTTAAAAATGTACAGCTCATTTCTGGGCAAACCGAATGAAACTCTCTCCTCGTCTTGAAAGATTTGCAGCCCAGCAGGGCTGATAAAGCAAGTAGGCCTCGTTTGGGCATTTCTGTAAAAAAATAAAACTGGGCTAGCCATTTTCAGCAAGAAAAAAACACAAATGGACTCATGATGTGGTAAACATAAATAAAACCCTGGCTAGACGGGCCACAACCCGCGCACAACCCCGTTGTTACCCTGATCTGTCGCTAAAACTAGTATAAATAACAACTGCTTGTTCCTCAAAAAAGTAAATAACAACTGCGCGACCTATTGGGTCCCTGGTGTCAGCCGCTTGTTGTGTAATTCTCTCGTTTGTTGACTACGTTGACAATGGCGTGAGCCCTAGATGTCCAACTGTCGGATGTTGGGTTTCGGCCGACCCTTAAGGTTCGAACTCTGGGGTGTGCGCGAAGATCCTCCCCCTACCGATCCACGTCCGATCGCCTCGCGAGAATCTAAGCTAAACGATGAGCAACACGGGGGACACAAGATTTATACTGGTCCGGGCCACCGTTGTGGTTTAGTACCCTACTCCAGTGCATGGTGTGGTGGATTGCCTCAAGGGCTGATGATGAACAGTACAAAGGATGAACTGCCTTGCGAGAGGTGTTCTTGAGCTGGTGCGATGAACTACTTGGATGAGCTCGATCGCCTATGGATCTGATGAGGACTCTCTGAGATGCCCTCTTCTGTGGTGGCTAGCCCTATTTATAGAGGCCCTGGTCCTCTTCCCAAATATCGAGTGGGAAGGGCGCCAACAACGGCCATTTTGAAGGGGAACATCTAGTACAAGTTATCCTGACTAAAGTTGGTCTTCGTCTGCCAAAGGTACTGGGGATGATGCAGTCTTGGGCTCCACGGTGACTTCCGTCCTGCTGCTCTGCTGGCCTTGGTCTCGTTGCACTGAAATGGCAACCTTTGCCTGATGCCTCGGTACTCCATGCCTGTGCTTGCCCCCTTTCCACCAAAGAGGAAACAAGGACACTGTGCAGGTCGGCGCCCGCCTGGTCTCGGTCATCACGGCTTGCGTCACGAGCACCTCGCGAGGTACCCCTGCCTTGATCTCTCTGCCTCCTCGCGAGCCTGCCTAGCGAGGCCGCTCCTGAGGAATCCTCGTGTCGTCCACCCCGTGAGGCTTGGCCCCTCGCGAGGGTCTTGAGTCTTGTGCTGATGAAGATGGGCCGTACTGGGCCACCACCCGAGCCACGCCGCAGGCCGCAGGCAGGCAAGTCTGGGGAACCCCATTCCCAGAATGCTGACAGTAGCCCCCGGGCCCAAGGCCCGCTCGGACTTGGCTTAGCAGAGAAGCGAAGGGGCAAGTGCGGAGCGCCGCGGGCCCCATCAGCCTGCGGCCTTGGGCGCCACGTGGCGGTTGATTGGATGTGGGTGCCTCCCCTTCCCCCCACTGCCTCGGCAACTGCTCGACTTGACAAGTCCCTGCATGCAGAAATGATTCATGATTACATGTGAACGTGGAGGCCGACGGTTGGCCTCCTCCGGACTATAAGTACGGACGGGCGAGAGCCCCCGCAGTCCATCTCTTTCTGCTTCACTCTTTCTTCCTCGCCCTTGCTCCACTTTAAGTCAATGGCGCTAATCCGCTGGTTTTCAGCGGAAGAGAAGGGGAAGGCCCCCTAAGAGGGTCCCAACCAGCTTCCGCCGAAGAAGCGGCCGGTCCCCGGCAGCCGCAACATGGTCGCGTGGTAGGAGACGTCGAGGCCCTGGTACGAGCGGCCTCTGCCTGGGTTTCTTCTGCCCTTGTACGCCCGAGCCAAGGGACCTAGAGAAGAAGATGCCGACGAGTCACGGCGGTGCACACCGTCGCCCCTGGGGTCCACACCGAAGGCTCTTCTCACGATCTTGTGCTTCATGCCGCTATGCCTCTGCGCTCTTGGATTCGCCTTCCTCCCTCCTTCGCCTTCGAGATGCCACCGAGAGGGCCTCTAGAGCTCTGGCTGCAGCATGCTGACTGCAGCACCCTCGCGACCGGAGCGGAGGTCGTGGTTGTCGCTCCGGGCAAGGTCTACATGACCCGGGGATGGGGCGATATCGCCTGGGTCTGCCGAACAGGGGTGCCCTCGTGATTCATCTTGAATACGATGGCGCCTCCTTGATGTTCTTCAAGGTCTTCGATGCGGAAGGACGCCGACTGGAGTGATGCCCCAAGGAAGGCGGCCGGGGCATCGAAGTGGCGAGGGCCAGACCTGCCAACCGCTTCCTGAGCAGCTCCTCTGGTAGCGGCGTTAAAACCGGAGGGTCCAGCGACTCTCCCGAGCTTCAGGTGACTCCGATGATGAGTGACGACAGCTACGAGCCCCCGAGCTCGGGTCGCACTCAGAGTGGGGCAGCTGCATCGGGCCGCCGACACCGCTAATCTGGATGAGGTTGGCGCCGGCGCTTGACGGCCCACTGTTGATGATGGCGTCTCCTGTGGAGGCGCACGTAGTTAGCGTTCCTTAGGGTTGGCGCCTTTTGTTCCCTGCGAGGAATCAAAGAAACACCCCACAGGGGTATGTAAGGCGTATGCCATGTCTTTTGTGAATATTATCCTTATTATGGAGCGATGCGAGTTGCTTGTCCTATCTCGGCTCGGCTCCCCCTTTCTATCCTCGTGAGGGCTTGGTGCTCTACGCTGACAGGTCCCGGTCCCCAGGCAGGCTTCAGCCATCGCTGGTATGCCAGGTCGCGATGCCGTGGTCAAGGCCAGGAGGTGAGTGGCCCAAGGTCCAGTAACAGCCCCCGAGGCGCGATGCTCGGGAGGTCCCCTTTAGCACTCAAGCAGCCTCGCTGGGCAAGAAAGGAAGGCAATGTCGCTGTGACAAAGCCGCATTAGGCGAGGGTTTAGCGTCGCGTTGATTTAGCTTTTCCAGGGGCATGACTTATCTCATGAGCTTGGAGTTGTTCTTCGGCGAGGTACCGGGCCTACGCGCCGGCAGCTGGGGGTGTCGCTCGGTTGGGTCCTTGTGAGCTTCTCCCCTCTTCCCCGCACTTTCCTTCATGCTCAACGTCCTCAGGTCCCGGCCCTCGAGCAAGCTCAGCCGCCGCTGGTATGACATGTCGCGATGCCGTGGGTCAAGGCCAGGGGGTGAGGGCTGGAGATCCAGTAAGAGCCCCTGAGTCGCGATCCTCAGGTGCCCCCCCTTTTAATGCGTGAGCGGATCACACGGCAGAGAGAGAGAGAGAGAGAGAGAGCTAACGACACCCCCACGCTATTCCTTAGGCGGATCCTGTACACCAACACGAGGAAAACGAGGACTGCCATTACGGTTGCCAGCCAGCCATTGGTTGCTCCGAGGGAGTGGTTGAGGCACTGACGGCCTGGCGAGGTGGCGATTTGCGGGGCTGCCGCAGCCAGAGCTCGACCACTCAGATTTGTCGACGTTGCAGGGACGGACCCATGCGGAAGCGCCGTGCCAGAGCGAGCGGCTCCAAAGGTTGGTGTCAATCGTGCAGGCGATTATCTCGAGCATGTTAAGCATGAAGAAGCAAACTAACTTAGATAGATGCAAAGAAAGGCACACGCCACTGGGTCAGGCCCAAGCGGCTTGGGGAAGATGCAGCCCGGGGGGGCGCCCCCAACAAGGTAAGCTGAAGACATAAGCAAAACAGATACATGTCGTAGGGACAGACCCACGCGACCCGGGAATGATGCAGCCCTGAGGGCTCTCCCAGCTGAAACGAAACTTGAGAGTAGTCACCTGATACCATTGCAGAACGAGTGTCGGAGTAGCTGACGGTGCGTGGTGAAGAAGCCAATCCTCATGAGCCCTTGGGGCTCCGAGCCTCAGGAGGCTCTGGAGGTCCGGGCGGCTCGGTGAGGTCCCACTACTAGGGAAAACCTTATACACAGAACTTTAGCAGTAGCATGGGTCAAAAAAGCACGCTGGTGCTAAGTAGCAGTAGCGCGCCTGAGGAAACCACGCTGCAGATAAAGATCTAGCAGACGCTCGTCTGGCTGTAAACACGTTACTACTAAAATTCCCACGGCTTAGCCGATAGGCTACACATAGTAGTAGCGACCTATGACGAACCGCGCTACCGCTACTTTATTTGTAGCAGCACGTTTTAATCTAAACTCTCTACTGCTAAAGGTTATAAAATTAAATGGAAAGAAAATAGAAAGGTAATTGAAAATGAAAGAAATAGAATAAGGTGAAAGGAAAAAAATAAAATGTGAAGAAAACTAAATGAAAAAGGGGGAAAAGAGAAAGGAGTAGCAGTAGCGTGTATCACAAAACGCGCTGTAGCTAAGATAGCAGCAACGCTTTTCCTGGAACGCGCTACTGCTACTTCTGACTTAACCACGAGGTTCATCCTTCCCCACGCGGCCACTTCCCCCAAATCCAACTCTCTCCACTCTCGCCGCCGCCGTCGCCCGTCGGCCGCCACGCGCTCTCCGCACCCTCTACGCCGCCCCGACCCCAGATTCAACGCCGCCCCCGCCCCCGACCTCAACGCTGCCCCGGACGCCTCCCCCGACCCCGACCTCGATGCCAGCCGCCATCCGCCGCGCGCTCGAGCCCCGACCGTGACCTCGACGCCGCCCTGCCCCTCCCTCGTCGCAGGCACCCGAGGTGAGCACGCCTGCTCCTCCCTCTCCCCTACCTCTGCCTAGGGTTTCTTTATATTTTAGTTGCATGAAATTAGTTAGGGTTCATGTAAGAGTGGAAACAAATCAGATGTGGATGCGGCTCAAATGAGTTAGGGTTCATGTAAGGGTGAAAACGAATCAAATTTGTAAGATGAATCGTAAAACGAGTAAAATTTGACCATTTATTTCACTTTATAGTTGGATAATTGAAATATCCGCTACCACTTTCCACCCCTATAGGTTCATCAAATTAGATGCTAATTAGGGCAGTAGTTCCTAGGTACTAATTAGTTAGTAAGAACTAGGTACTAATTAGGTACTAGAATATTTTTATTTATAGTAAGTTTATTTTTAGTAAGAACTAGTTGAATTAATAGAACTAGTTAGTAAGAACTTGTTGCTATTTTTTAGTTAAAGCAATTTTTCCCGCCTCGACGTGGACGATGCCTATCCCGCATCCTCGTCGTCGAGTCGGCGGAGGACGACACCTGCTTGACCAGATCGGCCATGTCCGGGACTGGGCTCCGCCGGGGTGGTACTGGGAGGCGCTACCTACCGGGGGGCGCAGGTTGGTGAGGAGCCAGCCTGTCGTTGACCCGAACCTTCTTTGGTGGCGGTCGCGTGGGCCAGTGACGATCCAGAGGCTCGAGGACTCCGCGGAGGTGGTGCGTCACCGTGTCAGTGAGGAGGACGCGCACGTCCGTCGCTACTTGTTTGCGTTGGAGCACAGGTCGTTCTCCAATACCTGGCAGGTTCTCCGGGGATCTCACTGGAGCTATGATCCCGTGATGGTTCCTTCTCTGTGGGTGTCCACCGCCCGCGCCGATACCCGTCGTGTGCTAGGGTTTTAGTTGTATTAGTGATGTTATATGTATGACACTATTCGTGATGTATTAGTGATAATATTCGACGATGTACGGACGCATGAGATGATTTACTTTTGCTTATTGAATGCATGCTAATTTGAGTCCTATAAGATATTTTGAAATGTATATCTTGTGTTGCTCAATATCCAAGTGGCCGGTCATGTTTGCAGGTTACACCTCCGAGTGGCCTATGTTTTGCCGGAGTGTTGATTCATTTCCGTTCCGGCAAATTTCAGGCGCTCGATATGTCCTATTTTAGCAAAGGTCATGCCGGATTTTTCCGTGAATTTTGGCATGACTTGTGCCAGAATATGTAGGAAATATCGAGTGCCCCGGATTTGTGTGTTGAGTATCCTGGTAGTTGTCTTCGATCGATTTTCAATTAATGTTTTAACTATGAACATAGGAAATGTCTGACGACGAAAAGGATTTCGGTATTTGCAAATACTGCGAAGACGAGCGCGGCCTGTGCGACGGAATCTTCCTAGATGATGATAGGCGCTTCAGCATCAAGCTGGACGAGAACTTCGAAGTGGATACAGTAAGTCACAACGACAAGTCTTTTTTCGTAATTAAGCATGACATCTGCTTCATTTGCTTCAACTTATATTTTTTTACTATTCTACTAGCGTATCCCCTGCCATGCAAGAGTTTTTGTATTGGATAAGATAGGTTTCAGTCATAGTACGGAGGAAAAGAAAGTTTACTTGAAGACCGAGCATGGTTATATTTTCCATGCAAAATTATACAATTCAGACGACTACACCTATTTTGGATGCAAAACATGGCGAGCACTATGCAAGACTTATGCATTTGAGCCTGATATGGTTATCACCTTTGATATTCGTCCGGAAGATGATATTGAAGGTAATACCGACATCTGGGTCGATGTGCAGACGCCTCCAGTTATACCATTATGTAAGTTTCTCAACCATATTTATGTCTTTGATATTGTTTATTCAAAAATAGTTGACAACTAATTTGTATTGTCAGCTTATTTCGGTGCAAGCAAACATGTCCAGCGCTTGGTAGACAGGACCGTATACTGTCCTGGGGCTGAACTCAACTGCGAGGAGCTCAGTCATTATGTTTCATGGCTTGAGGATCTTGATACTGTCAAGACAAATTTTCTTCCTGCATTTAGAAATGTTAGTACTGAAAATGTGCGACCAATAGTGTTCGTAATGAACTACGGTCACATCTATTTAGGAAGGATGGTAAGATTTTTACTATTTGTCCTCAGTGCATCTTTTCCATACATTATTTTTGAAGCTAAACTTCATTGCTAAGTATGTTACCATACGATGTTCTTCAACAGGGACTCCCGATGAATGTTGTGCCTTATGGGATCGAGACTAAAGGTACCATGAGTATTATCAGCTTACGGCCAAGATATCCTACAGATTACTTTAGTGCATTCAAGATTAGCGACGGATGCTTAATAGTGCAAGACTGGACCAAATATGTGATGGGGGAGCGCAGAGAAGTACTAGGGGGCAGCAAACAGATGCGCTACCCACGATTAGGAGACAGGTTCATCTGCATGCTCCAGCTTGATCAAGGAGGAGAGCTATACATGTTTTATGTTATTTTACCTAAGAGAGAGCAGCAGGAGTGATTAGCTAGCTAGAAATGAGTTTGAGGATGATGATGTGCTACACTATTACTATGATGATAAAATAGCTAGTGTTGGTGGTAATGACTATGATGATTATTATTAGCTAGTGTTAGTGGTGATTAAATAAATATTGTTGGTGTTAAATGACTATGATGATGATTAAATAGCATGTGCTGGCGGATTAGATTCAAGTGGAGGCAACATGTGGTGCACATCGAAAGTACTACTAGTCCAAACTAGATCAAGTTTGGATTAGTAGTATACTTTTGACATGCACCACATATTGCCTCCACTTGAACCTAATCCACCTTCATTTGACACCCTATTATGGACATAATGATGTAAACCTCATAACTAGTATTGTACCAATATTTGTACGATGGCGCATAAATACACTAAAAATAAAAAAATAAAAAAAGAATACTAGTAGCGATGGACAGAAAACACGCTGCAAGTAGTTACCTTAGCAGTAGCGTGGTACTGAACAAACGCTGCAGCTATTTGTCCTAGGAGTAGCGTGTGCGGGCATGCGTTACTGTTAAGCAATAGCTGTAGCGCCTTATTAGTAGCGCGCCTACCTGCGCTACTAGTGAGCACAAAACCAGCGCTACTGCTAGGGTTTTCCCTAGTAGTGTCCACCTCCATTTCCTCCAGGAGCGTGCGGTGCTTGGCCACCTGAGCTTCCGGAATGCTTCTCATCAGGCGCTGGTGGGCAGCAGCCGCGTTCGGCAGGCCGAAGGGCATGCGAACGTAGCTGTGCGGTGCACCCTCACAACGCCCCACGCGCGAAGGCCAGAAGCGCTCCTGAGACGCGACTTGATTGAGCCCTGGGTAGTCGATGCAGACGCGCAGCCTGCCATCCTCGCCTGGATGGGGAGCTACGCTGGGCAGGCGGCGGTTGCTGCGCATGACTCTCGATTCCCGCAACTCCTGAGCGGCCTTGGTGATGAACTCCTGAGGGTTGGGCCCTCCTTGCCTTACGCCTTCCTGAAGGAAACGTGCCGCGAAGCAAGCCTCCAAGTGGTGCCCGAGCGCCTCCCTCGTGATCTTCACTACTAGGAAAAGGGCTATAGATGAAATTGACACTAATGGCGCACCATAGAAGTGGTGCGCCACTATTATATACTAATGGCGCACCATTTGGTGATGCGCCATTGGTGTGGAAGACACTAATGGCGCACCAGACACCACGTGCGCCACTAGTAACAATCTTTTTTCCATTTTTCCAAACATACTAATGGCGCATCCGAGCGAAGTGCGCCATTACTAGTTCTAACTAGTAATGGCGCACCAGCCTCAGAGTGCGCTAGTACTGTATTCTTCTTTTTATTCTTTTTTTTGCAAAACTACTAATGGCGCACCGTGTCACAGTGCGCCATTAGTAGTTTAAACTAGTAATGGCGCACGATGCCACGGTGCGCCATTAGTATATATATATATATATATATATATATATATATATATTACTTTTTTGCAAAACTACTAATGGCGCACGGATGTGTAGTGCGCCATTAGTATGTTGTGTTACTAATGGCGCATGTCTGTGTGGTGCGCCATTAGTAACCTAGGACCAGCTAGATATTTTGGACAGCCACACCTACACACTCACTTTCCCCACTTCATTCCCTCCACCTCCTTCTCCAAGCTTGTTGGCTGCCTCCTCCTCCTCACCTCATTTGCACCATAGATTCATCAGAATTAAGTGGTGAAATTACCTTTTTTTGATAGGTACGTAAGGGGAAAGCTATCTTCATGTTGTAGATCTACTTTTTTTCTCCCTAGCTCGCTCCAACAACGTGCACATGCACTTTTTGGGCCTAGCTAGATCTATGTATGTTTGTGGTGTTGCATATGTTTGTGGTGTTGCATATATGTTTGTGTTTGCAGGTACCGGTATTTGAAATGCGATAGTTGCCAATATTTTGCCGGAATGTTGATTCATTTCCGTTTCGGCGAGAATTTTGGCACTATGCATTCTTTTTGGTCCTATTTTTAGGGAAGGTCATGCCAAATTTTTCTTGGTTCTAAAATATCGTTTTGCTCTACCCCGCAGGCGACCATGGTCCGCACGATGACCGAAGGCATCGTGAATAGGTTTTTGAGCTCCGCGAAGGCCGAGATGCTTCAAAAGAACGAGACGGAGATAAGATGTCCGTGTCGAAGATGCAAGCTGAAGAGCCTTATTGCGGACCCGGATTCCGGGCAGGTGCGGGACCACCTGCTCTTGCGTGGTTTCATGGATGGCTATCGGTGGCAAGGTGATGAAGATGACTATGAAGTCGTCCATGGGGGCCGGGCAAGAAATGAGGAAGGGCAACAAGACAACCACCGCGGCGAGGGCGGGCGAGAAGACGAAGAATCTCCAGGACATGATCACGACGGTGATGCTGTACACAGTCATCATGTAGAAGATGTCGTACATGATGATGAGGAAGATCAAGACGAAGGGCATGATCATGAAGATGAAGATGCCGGAGCAGACGACGATGGAGGCTGGGTGCAGGACCCTCATATTCAAGAGCTGCTTCTCAAGCAGACGGATAACGCAAGAGCTGCCGCCCGAGAGAAAGCCAAGCTGGATCAACTGGAGATAGACGCGGTTACTCCATTGTATGAAGGATGCAGGCCGAGGATACCCGCCTGAAAGTAACGCTCATGGCTCTGGAGATGAAGGTAAAACACAAAATGACCGACGCATGCTTCGACGAGAACATGTCATTCTGGCACGAACGTCTTCCCAAGGGGAACAAGTGCCCGACCAGTTTCGAGGAGGCGAAGAAAATCGTGTGTCCTCTGGATTTACCGCACGTGAAATACCATGTGTGCATGAACAATTGCATCATTTATCGGGACGAGCACGCGGAGTCTACCATATGTCCGGTGTGCGGCGTCACTCGATACAAGAAGAGGAAGAAAGCTCCTCGAAAATCGGTGTGGTACTTTCCGATCACTCCTCGTCTGCAGCGGTATTTCGCGGACCCTAAGGTAGCAAAGCTCCTGCGTTGGCACGCGGATAGGGAGGAGAAGAAGCGGGAAGATGACGGAAATGATCCGGAGATAAATAAAAAAGACAAGATGCTGAGTCACCCTAAGGATGCGAGCCAGTGGCAAGCGTTGAACTTCGAATACCCAGAATTTGGGAAGGATCCAAGGAACATCGTGCTGGGCGCGAGCACCGATGGAGTCAATCCGTTTGGCAGCCAGAGAAGCACACATAGCACCTGGCCTGTGTTTGTGTGGATGTACAACCTTCCCCCCTGGTTGTGCATGAAGAGGAAGTACATTCACATGAGTATGCTAATTGAAGGGCCGAAACAACCAGGGAACACATCAATCTGTATCTGGGGCTGCTGAAAGAGGAGCTAGACACACTGTGGAAAACGCCAGCCAATACGTGGGACGCCGCAGAGAAAGAATATTTCCCTATGAGAGCCGCACTGCTCACGACGGTGCACGACTATCTCGGTTACGGATATCTCGCGGGGCAGATAGTCCACGGATTTTTTGGATGCGTAAGGTGCATGGATGACACAACATATCGCCAACTAGATAGAGATCCCTGGTCTTCGAAAACCGTGTTCATGGGACATCGAAGGTGGCTTCGCGACGATGACCCGTGGAGGAAACGCAAGGATCTGTTCGATGGTGAAACCGAACCCCGAAGACGCCCGCGACGAGGAGCGGCGAGGAAATAGACGAGCTGTTGAAAAATTGGAAAGATTGCCCACTGCCGGGAAAGAAGCAAAAGGCGCAAAGCCAGGAAAAAAGCGAAAGGCGTCAGTGCCGCTGTTGAAGGTATGGAAAACGAGGTCTGTTTTCTGGGACTTGCCGTACTGGAAGATCCACAGTGTGCCTCACAGCCTTGATTCCATGCATATCACGAAGAACGTGTGCGAGAGTCTGCTTGGTACCCTGCTCAACATGCCAGAGAGGACCAACGATGGGCCAAAAGCAAGGGCAGACTTGAAATCAGTGGGCATCAGGTAGGAGCTTCACGCTAATGATGATGATGATGATGATGATGATGATGATGATGATGATGATGATGATGATGATGATGATGATGATGATGATGAGGCCAAGCAGGACACAGAAAGTCGTCGCGAAGGCAAAAAGGCCAAGAAGACCGAAAAGGACTACCCTCCTGCGTGCTTCACTCTAAGTCAGGAGGAGATCGAGCAGTTTTTCACCTGCCTCGTAGGAGTAAAACTTCCTTATGGTTACGCGGGGAAGATAAGCAGATACCTAGACCCAGTGAAGCAGAAGTTCAGCGGGATGAAGTCTCATGACTGTCACGTGCTGATGATGCAGATACTTCTAGTTGCAATCCGTGGGATCATGGACGCGCACGTCCGTGAAACGCTATTTGGCCTATGCAACTTTTTTGAAGTCATCTCTCGGAAGTCGATTGGCGTGAGGCAACTCAAAAGGCTATAGGAAGAGATCGTGGTGATACTATGCGAGCTTGAGATGTACTTCCCGCCCTCATTCTTCGACATTATGGTGCATCTGCTGGTCCCTCTCGTGGAGGATATCATCCAACTCGGGCTGACGTTCCTGCACAGCATGATGCCGTTCGAAAGGATGAATGGTGTCATCAAAGGATACGTTTGCAACATGTCACGTCTAGAGGGAAGTATAGCCAGGGTCTTCCTGACCGAAGAGTGCATCTCCTACTGCATGAATTATCTAGGCATCGAGAACCCCGTTGGTCTGCCCGTCAACAGGCACCTCGGTGGGATTGCCGGATGGGGTCACCGTGAGGGTCGCCGCGAAATGCATGTCGACTTTGAGGGTCGACTCGCCGACTTTGAAAGAGCAAACCTAGTCGCGCTACAACACATAGACATGGTCGATCCTTGGGTGGTAGAGCACAAAACCTTTATTGAGAAGACGTACAATGACCGAGGCCAACAGAGGATGGACGGAGATATAATCAAAGAGCACAACATCATGTTTCACGCGTTGGTTCAAGCAGAAGCTTCTGTCGTACCCTTTACATGAGGATTCTTCCGCGGAAGAACAACTCATATTCGCCTTGTCACAGGGCGCCGAGCACAACCTGATGACCTATGAGGCGTACGATATCAACGGCTACACATTCTACACCGAGAACAAGGACATGAAGAGCGATGGTTATCAGAACTCCGGGGTAACGATGGAATCCTACACCGGTAATGACAAGGACAGATACTACGGAAGGATCGAGGAGATCTGGGAGCTGAGCTACGCTGGAGAGAAGGTCCGATGTTCCGTGTCAGATGGGCCAAGAGCGTCCTAAAAGAAGACCGGTATTTCACCACCATGGTTATACCCGAAGCCAAATCCAAGACCGCGGGCGCAAACGTCACCGTGAAAAATGAGCCATGGGTACTGGCTTCCCAAGTGGACCAATGCTTCTTCATTACCGACCCGTCAAAGCCCAGTCGTGTTGTCGTGAGGAGAGGCAAAAGGAAGATCATCGGAATGGATGGAGTAGCCAATGAGCAAGATTTCGACAAGTACGGCGACCCGAAGATCGAACATGACGACGACGATGAAGTAGCAGCACACACCACAAGAAGAAGCAGGACCACCCTACCTAAAGGACGTCCGTTCCACAGAAGAACTCCATTTGCGAAAAAGAAGGGCAAGAAGATTGTGAACAGATAGCTAGCTAAGATCGATTGTATTTAAATCGTAGTCTTCATTTCTCGATTGTATTTCATGGGCACTTTTTGATATCATGAATATTTTTAAATTTCATGGGCACTTTTTGAATTCATGAGGACAGATCTCGATCCCCCTCCATCTCGATCTCGATTCCCCCTCCATCTCGATCTCGATCCCCCTCCATCTCGATCGCTATCCCCCTCCATCTCGATCCCAATCCCACCCGCACCCTCCCCCGCTAGCTCCACCGCCGCCGACGACCAACCGCACCCTCCCTCGCTCCACCGCCGCCGACGAGCACCCGGCCCCCGCACCCTCCCCCGCTCCACCGCCGCCAACGAGCACCCCCCGCACCCTCCCCCGCTCCACCGCCGCCGCTGATGATATTTTGAAGTAACAAATTTGATGATATTTTTAAAAAAATTATTACTGTTTTTATAAAAAAATATTACTGTTTCATATTCAAATTCATTTTCTAGAAAATAATAATAAAAAAGTGTAGAGTACAATTGTTGTTAAACAACAATTATTACTGTTTTTATAAAAAAATAGTACTGTTTCATATTCATATTCATTTTTAAAAAAATAGTTAAAAAACATACTAATGGCGCACCGGCCCGGTGGTGCGCCATTGCTATCTAAAAAAAGATTTCTAATGGCGTACCGACAGGGGGTGTGCCATTGCTATTAAAAAATAGATTTCTAATGGCGCACCGACGGGTGGTGCGCCATTAGTAAGCTTCCCCCAAGCTAATTCCTCCCTCTCCCTCGCCAGATCCCCTTCGACCCTCTCTCCCTCGCCAGATCCACCCGCGCGCTGCCCCGACCCACAACGCCGCTGCCCCGACCCTCGCCGGACTCCACACCCGCCGCCCCCGTGCCCCCGCCCCCCTACCGTCGCCGCCCCGACCCTCGCCGGACTCCACCCCCGCCGCCCCCGCGCCCCCACCCCTGCCGCCCCGACCCTCGCCGGACTCCACCCCCGCCGTCCCCACGCCCCCGCGCCCTGACCCCCGCCGGACTCCACCCCCGCCTTCCTCCTCGCCGTCGGCACCGAGCAGCGACACAGCACCGTACACCCCCCCCCCCGACCCTCCTTCTCCCCTTGCCCCTCCTCCTCCTCCCCTTGCCCCCCGCCTGCGCAGCTGACGAACCCTTCTCTGTCTCTCAGGGCAAGGCCTCCAGCGCCTCTACGACACCGACGCCTCCACCATCTATGGCGTCTGCGCCTTCTTCCACCTCCGGCCACCGCGGCCTCACCATCGATCCACGTCACCTCGTCAACCCCGGCCCCACACAAGCTCGCCATCGTCTTCCTCTCGGTGAGCTCCCCTCGGCCCCTGGCCGCGCCCTGGCCCCGCCCAGGCGCGCTCACCGCACCACGACCGCGTCGGGTCTTAGAAGCCATTGGGCCGTAGTCATGTAGATCATCAGTCAGGAGGAAAAAAATCAAACGTGAAAATCCGATTAGGTCTCACAGTTCTTGGCATTGCTGACTTTTTCTAGTCTGGCAAGTACTATGGCAAGTACTGTGTCAAGTACTTCATGTGTTTTTGTTGGCAGTTTATCATGAAATTGTGTTTATGGTCATTTAGTAATTCAGTCAAATATTGTCTCAAATATGTGGAGTACTGGAACTGGGACTAGTAGTATTGTGTCATTCTCTTCTCTTCTCTGAAACTGTAGCATTTCAGTTTAACAGTGGATCTCTGTGGAACTGTGTAGCATTTCAGTTTAACAGTGGATCTCAAAATTGGATGCTCCCGACGTGCCAGCAGCGGAGTGGCTCCCGACCTAGGTGTTGGAGGTGCAGCATATGTGCAATTTTGGCCACTGACTATAACAAATTGTTTGAAATATAGACCACTATGTGGAGGAATAACTCTAGTGAGTGATTCTTGCTATGGTGAGGGACAGTGATAACATATTAAATAGACTGATTGTTCTTACATTTTAGTGATAACACATTAACATTCTTGCTATGGGGAGGGACAGTGATAACATTTTAGCTATATGCACATTTGATCTGCTTCTGCTAGTTTTGATGTTTCCCGTCTTTCGTTTACGACAAGAGATTTTTTCTGTAGAAAAGCATATCGGCAGCTATTCATGTATTGTTTGGACTAAAGAATCCTCAAGTCCTCCGGATATATGTTTGGATGCTAGATGGTTCATGCATATTTCTGTCTACTTCCTCTAGAATTAGATGGATGTATATGTCTGTCTACTTCTTCTAGAACTAGTGTATTACCAAGATTCCAACACTATTTATGCAGTATCCAGATTGAAAATACCAAGTAGCATTTTGCATTCTCTTTCAGATTCAATGTGACTAGAATTCACTTGTTCTTATATGGGTGAAACTTCACTTGTTTTTAGGCTAGTGTAGGGTGTTTGATTTATTCTGTCATCATTTGTAACTGTGTCACAAATAAATTGTTCCTTCTTCTACTTTTGACAAGTAATGACTGTTGATAAGCTGAGGCATGGATTAAGCTATTTCTTTGCTCTGAATTACTTGTGATGCCTCTGAATTACTTGTGATCACATTGAGAAAGACTTGTAAAGATGATGATCATCTTTTACAGAAAACAATTTGTGATCATCTTGCTAGTTTGCTGGGTTTTGTCTCCGACCATTGTGTCGTGATGATATTGCAAGTACCCCGCGAGGCCCTTGAGTTTGCCGGAATGTCGATTAACTTCCGTTCTGGCAAATTCGGGTACTCCATATGTCCTATTTTCAGCAAAGGTCATGCTGAAATTTTCCGTGAATTTTAGCATGACTTTGCTGAAAATAGGACATATGGGGTACTTGCGACCAATGCATGGGCCGGGGTATCTTAGTACTTAGTTAAGTAGGATCAACTGGCCCGCCATTCTTGCTGCATTAAACCATAGGTGGCAATAGAGCCAAGTGATTAGGCCCAACTTAGAATTCTCCTTAGCATCGATAAACCCTAGATGATAAACCCAACATAGCATGTGGCAATAGAGCCAAGTGATTAGTGCCAAGTGATTAGGCCCAACCTAGGGTGCATCGGCATCGATAAACCCTAAATGATGAAAACATAACTTGGCTGCCCCGGATGCCTCGGTGTCGATGAGAACCTAAATGATGTACGCTTAGGCTTTTAGGGTGCCTCGGCGTCGACAAACCCTAAATGATAAAAGCTTAGCTTTTAGGATGCCTCAGTGTCGACAAACCCTAAATGATGAGACCATGATCTTGTTCCTTGACAATAACCAACTTTTTGACCAAACTTTTTTCCTATTTAGAGTGAAACATGGCCCACAACGATGAGGCCGGCGGTTCGGGCGACAAGCAATTCTGGGACCTGTCCCAAGAGTTGGAGAAAGAACATCACCGCTATGAGGATGCCGCGGAAGACACCGATCCTGACTACACAACACCTAGTGGCGTCGGGGATGAAACCACTGATGGCGCCGCCGAGGATGCCACCACTGATGATGGCGGCGCATGCATAGATGGCAGCCAACCGAAGAGGCAACGGAAGGACCGGCGCCCGAGCGTGCTCGGCACCATCAGGGAGGAATTTACTGAAGTGCACTCCGACGGGAATCCGAGGGCGCCCAAACAAGTAGTCAAGCGGTACTTGGTTCAGCTCGGGTGCATTCTCCGGAGCACCGTCTCGATGAACACCGAGAACCTAAGGCATAAGGACCACGATAATTTGCGCAGCCTCCTCTTCACGAAGCTGCACGAACGATACAAGTTCCCCGCTGAGTTTGCAAACACACGCCTCTCAGGGAATAAAGTGAACAGTACCGCCCTCACGAGGATGAGCACGGCCCTGTCTACTTGGAGAAGCACGATGAAGGCAATGATTGAAAAAGGTGGTAGTTATGACAAGATCAAGTCGAAATATCCTTTGATGAGCGAAGATGAGTACAAGGAGTTCAAGATCAAGTGCGAGAGCAGCGCAACCTCCGAATCAAGTCAGTGGGGGAAAGAAATGCGGCAGTTGAACTTAGGGGTCCACCAACTCGGTCCCGGCGGTTACAGAGTGGCGGAGCCTATATGGGACAAGGAGGACGCGGAGCATGCCGAGCAAGGCCTACCGCCCCGCTTCGAGAAATACTGTGACAAGCAGACCAGGAACTTTCTCAGGGCCCGGTACAAGGAGGACCCGGTAACAAAGGAGCTTACCACGGATCCGAAGATCGGGGCGCTCGAGCTTGTTCTGGTAAGGAATACACCCCCGCGTAATTAGCTGCATATGGTTGCATTCTAATTAATCCCCAATATTTCTAAATGGTTCACGTTCGTTCCGTAGGACACTGAAATCAGTAGCGCGGGGTCCTCTTAGAGCTCCCCTTTCGACACCCCTTTAAATAGGGCGTTGGACGTAATGAAAAACAAGGATAAGCTCAGTAAGCTGACGTCTTGTCACGCCCAATATGAGATACTATCCTAAAGAGACACGAAGGTCCCACCAAGGATAGAACCGCATATTGATACGCTTTTACAAGGTGGATATCATTACATCAACATTACATAATAGATGGGGATACATACAAAAGGCATACAATGCCACATGAATACAACATAATCTTACATAAGAGCACCATCCGACTACGGATGAAACACAAACAGAAACTCAAACGACATCCACCCTGCTAGCCCAGGCTGCCGACCTGGAACCTATCCCCTGATCGAAGAAGAAGCAGAAGAAGAACTCCAAAACAAGCAAACATTGCTCTCGCGTCATGATAATCGCATAACCTGTACCTGCAAATGTTGTAGTAGTAATCTGTGAGCCACGAGGACTCAGCAATCCCATTACCATGGGTATCAAGACTAGCAAAGCTTAATGGGAAAGGAAGGGGTAAAGTGGTGAGGTTGCAGCAGCGACTAAGCATATATGGTGGCTAACTAATGCAAATAAGAGCGAGAAGAGAGCAAGTGGAACGGTCGTGAAGCTAGCAATGATCAAGAGGTGATCCAGAACTCCTACTTACGTCAGACATAACCCAAAACCATGTTCACTTCCCGGACTCCGCCGAAAAGAGACCATCACGGCTACACACACGGTTGATGCGTTTTAATTCGAATCTGGTGTAAAGTTATCGACAATCGGACATTAACAAATTCCCATCTACCACATAACTGCGGGCACGGCTCTCGAAAGTTTATACCCTGCAGGGGTGTCCCAACTTAGCCCATGATAAGCTCTCACGGTCAACGAAGGATATTCCTTCTCCCAGGAAGACCCGATCAGTCTCGGAATCCCGGTTTACAAAACATTTCGACAATGGTAAAACAAGACCAGCAAAGCCGCCCGGATGTGCCGACAAATCCCGATAGGAGCTGCACATATCTCGTTCTCTGGGAACACCGGATGAGCCAGACGTCGGGTTGGCATAGACCCTGGTTGCCCAGGGGGCGCTGGACATCGCTCAGTTCGGACCAGCACTTAGAGAAGCACTGGCCCGGGGGGGCTAAAGTAAAGATGACCCTCGGGTTGGTCGACCCAAGGGAAAGGTATAGGTGGTGGTGAAGCAAATGGTAAAACCAAGGTTGGGCCTTGCTGGAGGAGTTTTATTCAAAGCGAACTGTCAAGGGGGTTCCATAAACCACCCAACCGCGTAAGGAACGCAAAATCCGGGAACATAATAGCGATCTGAAGGAAACTAGGGTGGCAAGAGTGGAACAAAACACCAGGCATAAGTCCGAGCCTTCCACCCTTTACCAAGTATATAGATGCATTAATTAAATAAGAGATATTGTGATGTCCCAACATAATCCTGTCCACCATGGAGCAATCTTCAACTTCACCTGCAACTAACAATGCTATAAGAGGGGCTAAGCAAAAGCGGTAACATAGCCAAGCAATGGTTTGCTAGGAAGGGTGAAAAGGTTAGAGGCTGACATGGCAATTGGGAGGCTTGATCAACAAGAGATAGGTAGCGCGACAAATCGATAGAAAGAAGCAACTAGCATAGCAATGATAGTAGTGAGATCCAGGGTAGCGGTCATCTTGCCTGAAATCCCTCTAGGAAGAAGAACGAGTCCATTAAGAAGATGAAGCCACGAAGACGAACCAGGCGTAGACGAACGAATCCTCACGATCGCAACGAAACAGGAATTATCGAGAAGAAGCACAACCGGAAAGAAGCAAACAACAAGGTAAACACGCAACACATAAACATGAAATGATGCTCAACCAAGTATGATGCAAGACAAGACTACATGGAGCTACTCATGGCAAGAGATGATGCAAACAAGAGCAACACATCAAGGCAAGTTTAAATGAGGCCGGGAACAACATATAACAATTCCGGTAGGTCCTCATATGCAAGTTTCAAAATTGGTCTAGAATCTGAATAAACCTTATGTTCAAGTTGTTAAACAGCAAGTTAAGATGCACCAAGATAATCTACACGAAATTCTAGTCAAGTTACATATAAAGTTCAATTAGTTCGGAGCTACGGCCAAGAAGATATGAGCAAAACAAGTAAAACATGGCATTAACGCAAAATGCACCCAAACATCAAGCAAACACCTCAAAACAAGTATGCAACATGATAATATGAAACTTCATACAAAATCAAGCAAGTTCCATATAGAGCACACTCAAAACGGAGCAACGGATCAACACACACTACAAGTTATAACAACAATCTGCCCAAAACAGCAACTAGGCATCTAGCAAGCTTCAAAACAATATGCTACATCACCTCAACATAATAACAAAAGACATGATCATGATGTAAAGGTAAAGCATGACAAAATATGAACACTGAGCTATCTCCAGAAATCACTAGATCATGCTCAAAAGGACATGGCAAGATTGGAAATAATAACAGTTTCAAACTTGGCAGAAATAACATCAGGTTGCGATGTTTAGAGCCATCAAACAACATGCTACAAGCACTTAACATGGCAAACAAAGGCATGTCATTAATCTACTAATTTCATAGAACAAATGTCCCTTACTGACCATGAGCCAAAAGAGCACAGAAAATATGATGGCACCCATGTAAACATGGCAAATGATATGACAGATTCAGGCATGGTAGAACAACAAATAAGTAGGCATTTTGGTGAGCTTGTACCACTCACCACAAAGCAGTACATGGCATGGAAAGGTAACCAATAGTAAGAAGACATTTTTATGAAGCTAAGCATGGCAAGATCAAGTTCATAGGGTGCATGGATCACCAGCAAAGCTCATGGCAAAACTGAAGTTGATGTTAACAGGCTGACAGCAACATTATTTAGCAGTTTTGAGGGCAAGATAACAACAAGCTACAGAAGGCTATAAATGCAACCAGGGGCATGGATGGATAGAGCATGACATGTATAACAAATCATCCTTAGTGATCCTCTCCAAATTATGCATAGGATGACTTGTAGCAGAAGGTTTACATAGCATCAGGATATAACCGAATCTGTCTAGCAAAACAGCAACAGCAAGTACCCTACTTCACGAGCTCGATGCACTCACTATAAGATTCACAAAAATACATGGATTGCACCACTGAAAAGAAGACATGATGAAGTACAAAGCACATGTAGAGCTCATGCTCATAGGATGCACACATCAAATGCAACAAAAATGACAAATCACCAAGTTATAATAGTTTCAGCAGATTAACATCATATAGCACTCTTGCACCGATGATTAGGGCATCAAGATGAGCTCAAATGAACAAGGCACAATGGAACGAAATGTAGAGCATCTCACAACAAACATTTTGATATATTGTACGCACAAAACGGAGCAGTATGCATTGAGTTATGATGCGATGTAAATGCATAAAAAATACTGGGATCTGGGGAGACATTTCACCTTGCGGATTAGGGTTGACCGCGGCACGAAATACGAGGCGGCGGCGGATCTAGCCGGACTTGCGCCGGGAGGAAGAAGGAGGCGGCCAGGGAGGTTCGGGGACGCCGGCGAGGAAGCTCCGGCGACGGGGCGCGGTGGCGGGGGCTCTCCCCGACCGGATCCAGCCGGATCCGGGTGCGAGGAGGCGCGGGGCGCCGGTGGGTGGCGCGCGGCGGCGAGGAGATGCCGGCGAGGGTGGGCGGCCATGGCGCGCCAGCGGCGGGGCACGCCGGTCGGAGGACGGCGCCGGCGGCGGGACCGAGCCGCAGCGGGGCACGCGAAGGAGCGGGGACGCGGCGGCGGGGCGCTCGGTCTCGGGCGGGCCCGATTCGGCCCACGGCGGGTCGGATCCGGGCCCCGACGGGCCTGGCAGCGGTGGGGACAGGTGGCGCGAGGAGAGTGGTTGCGGGCGGCGGCGCGGGCGTGTCCGGCGGCTGGCGGACACGTCCGACGGCTGAGAGGGAGAGAAGCTAGGGTTTTGATCCGAAAAATGGAGGGGGGGGGACGTTTTATAGGTAGAGGGAGCTAGGGGAGTCCAAATAGGGAGCGGTTTTCGGCCACGCGATCGTGATCGAACGGCGGAGAGCATGGAGGGGGTTTGGATGGGTTATTGGTCCACTTTGAAGGGGTGTTGGGCCGCAACATTAAGAGGCTTTTGCAGCTACCCGAATAACCGTTGGAGTATCAAACGGACTCCAAATGGCACGAAACTTGACAGGCGTCCTACCGGTGGTGTACCGAGGCCGCTTGGCAAATCACGGTCCATTCCGAGAATGTTTAACACCCGCTCACAACAAGAGACAAAAAGGGGGCGCCAGAGGACATAGGAGTGCCGGATTGCAAAATGGACAACGGGGAAAATGCTCGGACGCATGAGACGAACACGTATGCAAAATGAGATGCACATGATGACATGGCAAAATACAACATGCAAGCAAATGACATGGAAACAATGATGAATACATGGAAGACACCTGGTGCATCAAATCCGGGGCGTTACACGTCAGCTGGTCGTGTGGCCGGCAAAGTCTTATCCACAAAATGGTCATCATATTATACCATTGGTGGGCGAAAGGAGAAAAAGACCAGCTCAGAAAGCCAGTCGCGCGAGGTTGAAGCACTCAAGGCACAAGTGGCTCGGATTCTGGAGCTTGTCCAAGAGCAACTGGAACAACAACTGGGAACGAAGCTCAACGCCATGGTGCCTATGTTGATTCATGGGCTGACGGCGGGGATTGCGGGCGGCCAACAGGGGCCTCCCCCGGTTCCCTGCTTCATGGCCAGCAACTCGCACAGCGCGCAGGCGCCGCCATTGGTGTCTCTGGCGGCGCCATTGGTGTCTCCGGCGGAGGTGGTATTCGTGTCTCCAGCGCCGGCATGGGCATTGGAGCTTAACGCACCCGGGTGTACGCCGGCCGGCACCTCGCCAGCAAGCGGCCCCTTCGTCAGTTGCACGCCCGCCGTTGGCGGTGCCTTGACATTAGCCGAGCTCGACAGCATCATGGTAACTAAGCCTCTCGGCCGATGACTTCATCTCCTTGCCTTTGACTGGGCATCCCTGACGCCCTACATGTTTTCGCAGGGCTCCGCCGACGTTCCTTGCACTCTTCTGCACTTCGTGGGCGGCGAGTTGGTCGATGTCGCCAAGGGCAGAATCGTTCAACCGGGCAACCCCATGTTCCACGGTAATCCAATGCCACCCACAGTGTATAGGGTTGAAGTGGTTTGAGTGTTGCCAGGCTGCGACGAGTTGTTACCTCCGATTCGACCCGCTGGGGCCGACGAAGAAGATGAGATGACCCTCAGCGCCTGCGTAAGCTGGCCCCTGCTTTGTCCGAAGAGCCAGATTTGTTTGGGGGCGGGGGACACCACCCCACAGACAAGACCGCCAGTCGTCCCGGCGCCAAGCCATGGCAAGAACGCCGCAATGCTACTGGACCTGCCGGACATCCCTATGCCGTACATTCCTATGGCACAGGATCTGGACATGCATATGGCACAGGATCCGGACAACGACGACAATGACGATGGTACATTTACCAACGTCGATAGGTACTTTGCCGAACATGGGTACGCTGACGAGTTCTGCGGGCCTCTTTCTCAAGAAACCAACCAAGATGACCGCGATCTAGCTGGTACGGCGGAGAAATCCAATTGCAACAGGCGTCGTCTGGCGTTCACTTCTCAGGAGATGCCTCCAGCTCCCGCCTTCACCAAGCCTCAGATAGCTGAGGGGCGAAATATTATCAGCCCCAACACGCTCAAGAAGGCGGTCTGTGAGCAGAACTCGGTCCCATTACAGGAGATCAAGAAGAAGGGATGGAAACGAAAGACTAACAAGGGCGCCGGTGCAAGCCAGCCGGCACCGAGTTCGATCCGTGCTCAGGACGGGCCACCTTCACCTAAGGATATCTCGAGGAGGGTGCATGTGGCAGGTAGGGCGATGCTACCGACAAATATGCTCAATGCTCCAACCGGTGCTATGCGGAGTCTGCACAATAGTGTTCTTTCTTTGGAGAAGTGGGGTCTTAGAGAGAATGATGTGGCATACCCGGTTTTCGTGGCCAAGGTGCCAGAGGGCAAGGGCTTTGTGGATGGCGACATCGGGGGTACGATCGTCCTGCGATTTGATGACATCTTTGCTATGTTTAACCTTCATCCGCTGCACTACACCTTCGTTCGGCTATCTTCGCTGAGTATGGAGATGCGGATCATTAGAGACAAGACCCCGGACATCGTGATAGTCGACCCCTTCTACATGTGTGCCAAGCTCTTGAGCAGCGCTGGGGACCGCCAAGTCGCGAGTTCACACCATGAAGGCATCATTCTGGCAAACCTAGATAAGGATAACTTCCTTGTGGCATACTTTCCCGAGTAAGTCATCCCTTAACCGCCCCGTAACATATGATTTCTTAGATTTCGATCGTTCTTTTTTTTCTAACATTCCGTGTTCTGTGCAGTGACACACATTGCACACTCATCCTCTTAAGCCCGAAATATTCCATGGCCACGTATTTCGACCCAAACTGTAACTCCAAGATAGACTACACAAATATCAAGAAAGTTCTTGATGATGTTCTCCCCGGCTATGCCAAATCTGGAGGCACCTTCACCAGGGCAGTTCGTAAGTACGACAAGCACATGTTCTCCCACAATACGAAGTTCTGCTGCATCAAGCAGCCGCCTGGCGGTCAGAAGGATGCCTACTACTCCCTCCATCACATGCGGGCGATCGTAAGGGACCATCATCACCTTCTGCTACCAGATAATCTCAAAGATTCGGCCGCGAGCTTGTCTGCAAACCAGGACGCGGACATCAGACAAGAATTCTTTCGCATCCAGTCGGAGTTTGCGGACATCATCCATCAAGATGTCCTTCATACCTCGGGGCAGTTCTTCCTCAGATATCAACCGTACAACAGTGAAATAGATGGAACGCTACAAATGCAGGCTGACAACGACCGCGATTTCATGACCATCACGATAGACGGCGGCTTCATCCACGCTCCTGTCCCATGAGTCGAGTCAAAAGTAGTGATGTGTAGTTCTGAAACATTGATTGGCTCATGTTGTAATTAAACTTTAATGAAGTCATATGTCTCTTTGGTTTGGACAGTCGTTCAACTTAGATGTAATTGATGCTATTTATTAGTAGGACCATGAATCGTGCTATTAATGTCTTGCTTTTCTCTTCTGATCCTTTTGTTGCATACTTACATATTGCTTATGTATTGTCTGTTGTTTGGCTTGTGCATAGAGATGCCGTCGTATGCCGTGTACAAGGGTAAGTTTCCCGGAGTCTACGACGACTGGAAGGAGTGTCGGAGACAGGTTCACCGTTTCAGCGGTAACAGTTAAAAAGGGTACACCACTAGGTCGGAGGCCGAATCTAGATACACCCGCTATCTAGCGGGAGAGAGGAGGGAGCGTTGGAGGAACCGGATGAAGACCAGTTTGATCGCGATGATGCTCATCTTGATGACCGCAGCTCTCTTCTATGTGATGGTAGTTTAGATGATCGATTTCGACTTGTAATGTGAAGACAAACTCGATACTCGCGGTCTTGAGACTTGTAATGTTTTATCTTTGTTCGGTCTTTTGAATTCAGAGACTAATATGATGAATTGTATTCGGAGACTAATCTTCTATTGTATTCGATGAATCTGCTGTTGCTGTGTGCTGCTGTCTATATTCTGTCCAATAATATATTTTGTAACCTGTGCAAAAATCAGAAAAGTAAAAAACACCTAATATTCATACTAATGGCGCATCACCTCAAGGTGCGCCATTAGTATGCCAAAGGATACTAATGGCGCATCACTACAGAGTGCGCCATTAGTATGATAAAGCACATGGTTACGTATGCCCCCCCGGGAGGCATACAAATGGCGCATGGTGTTCCATACTAATGGTGCACTACATGGTGCGCCATTAGTATACCAGATACTAATGGCGCACCAGTGGTGCGCCATTAGTAAAAAATACTAGTGGCATGATACTAATGGCGCACCAGCAGTGCGCCATTAGTAGGCAAAACTGGTGCGCCATTAGTAGCCCTTTTCCTAGTAGTGCTTGGCGAAGTCAGTGGCTCCCCAAGAGAGAGCCCCCGAGCCTTGCCCGACGAGGGCGCCGGGCACGCCTTCCTATGCGACGGAGGGTGGCGCCCCTTGGGTGGGCGCATGTCTGGATGTGGCTCCTCCGGAGGTGCCTGCCTCCTGAGGCCTTGAGTCAGGTGATTTCTTCTTCTTCTTTTGGGCTACTTCAGGAAGGTTTCTACTCTTGCTGTCTGGGTCCTCAATTGACGCGGCTTGGAAGGCGCGCTTGAGAGAGCACACCTCATCCTTCTCTTCACCGGGGACCGTGATGACTCTGCCACTTCCTGGCATCTTGAGGACGTTGTAGCCATGTTGAGTCACTGCCATAAACTTGGTCAGGGCGGGATACCCGAGGATGGCATTGTATGGTAGGCGAATGTGGGCGACGTCGAAGTCAATGAGTTCGGTACAGTAGTTCTTGCGCTATCCAAAGGTGACAGGGAGGCGAACCTGCCCTATCGGGACAGTGGAGCCATCAGTGACTCCTGAGAAGGGCTTGGTTGGTTGAAGCTGATCGTATGGCACTTGGAGATTGTTGAACGTCTCGACGGACAGGACGTTGAGCCCTGCCCCGCCGTCGATGAGGGTCCTGGTAACTTGCATGTTGCTGTTGCCGCGTATTTGAGCTGATCCGCTGAGCTAGACGTGATGGCGCACGCAGACCACCTGAGGGGGCGCATGGCCTTAGGGTTGGGGAGTACTGCATTCACCTCGCGAGCAAATTGCTTGAAGATGCGCTGAGAGGCTGGGGCCTGGGCACCGCCCAAGATGTAGGCGATTGCACGCAGCTCCTGGAAGACCCCAGCCCCCTCATCCTGATGATGGCCGTCATTCCTCCTTGGTGGTGGTGGTAGAGGAGGAAGTCCTGCGTTGCCTTGCGGGCGATCCTCACGAGGCTAATCCCTCCAAGCCCCCTCGCGAGGCTGATCCTGCCAGCGGTCCTCGCGAGGCCGGTCATGCCACCCTTGGCGAGGGCCATGGTCGTCCCATCGTCCTCCACCTCAGCCATAGCCCCGATCGTTGTGCTCGGGGCGTCGACCGACACGGCATTCTCGCATGGCCCTGAGCTCTTGGCATTCGTTGGTGTTGTGGCTATGGAGATCGTGGTACACGCAGTACCGGCTTCCCTTGGACGACTCCGGCTGATCCCTGCCGCGCTTCATGTCCGGCTCTGCTGCGAGCACAGCTGCTCCCTTGCGCTTCACATCCTTGGCCTTGGCTTTCTTCTCTTCTGGATTTGCAGCCGGGAGCTCGAGAAGGGAAAGGCGTCCCTCCTCGGCCCTTGCGCACTTGGTCACCCGGTTGAACAACTCCAATGACGTACACAGATCTTCGTGGATTGCCAGCTGCTCCTTCATCTTGATGTCGCGGATGCCATCAGAGAACGCCGAGATGATGGCCTCCTCGGTCACCTTGGGAATCTTGAGGCGAGCACTATTGAAGCGCTGGATGTACTTCTGCAAGGTCTCTCCGGGTTGCTGCTTGATGCGGAGCAGGTCACCCACGGCCGACGGACGGTCGCGAGTGCCCAGGAAGTTGGCGATGAAGCGAGTGTGCATCTCGTCCCAGGAGGAGATCGTGCCAGGAGGCAGGTTCAGGAGCCATGTGCAGGCACCGTCCTTGAGTGCCATGGGAAACCAGCTCGCCATGACCTTTTCGTCCCCGTTGGCAGCTTCGATGCCCAGCTTGTAGGGCTGTAGGAACTCCACGGGGTCGGCAGTGCCGTCGTAGCGAGGGGGCAGGTCAGGTTTGAACTTGCCCGGCCAAGCGACACTGCGTAGCTCGGTGGTGAAGGCGCGGCCGCCTGCAGTAGCCATTGGAGCTCTATGCTGAAGCGGGGCTTGCTCCTGGGGATTCCCACACGCCGCTGCCTGGAGCAGCGCGGGGTCTTGACGTGCTGGCGCAGGAATGCGGTCATGGTGGACCGGTGCCGGGAGCATGCGTGCACCTTCTTGGGGACGAGGGATTTCTTGGCAGCTCCTTTCTTTTCGTGTGGGCGCCGGACATGGTCGATCTCATCCTGGGGCCGCGCACCTTGGAGCCAGGGTGCCTTCTTGGGGACGAGGTGGCGGAGGCGCCTCCTAGGCTGCACCACCCGCGTAGGACGGAGGGCGAGGCAGCGAGAGGGACGGCGTAGGCGAGCCCCCTGCGGCCTGACGAGCTCGGTGATGCGAGCGAGCCACTCCTTGTAGAGGTCGTCGACGGGATGGTAGTGCAGGAGCTCACGCGCCAGGATGAGCACGGCGTGCGGATCCATGGGGGCGCGACTGGCATGGGACAACGAACCAGCTGGAGTCAGCGACGGGGTGGCAGTGCGGCCTTCCCACCGCTCCGAAGGACGCATTGACGAGGCCTGCTGCTCGTTCCCCGCTGGGCCGGTGGCGGCGTTGGTGGTAGGCGACAGGGAACGATAGGGACACCCACCGACAGGAGCCGTCTGGGCGACACGGGCGGCGAGGGCAGCCCGACGCTCGGCACGAGCCCGACGAGCGTCAGCCTTGGACACGACGGGTGATCGAACTCGGAATAGCGGAAGAAAGATTCTGGCGCACCCCTACCATGCGCACCAAATGTCGGATGTTGGGTTCTGGCAGACCCTAAAGGTTCAAACTCTGGGGTGCGCGCAAAGATCCTCCCCCTACCGATCCACGTTCGATCGCCTCGCGAGAATCTAAGCTAAACGATGAGCAACACGGGGGAACACAAGATTTATACTGGTTCGGGCCACCGTTGTGGTGTAATACCCTACTCTTGTGTGTGGTGTGGTGGATTGCCTCAAGGACTGATGATGAACAATACAAAGGATGAACTGCCTCGCGAGAGGTGTTCTTGAGCTGGTGCGATGAACTACTTGGATGAGCTCAATCGCCTATGGATCTGATGAGGACTCTCTGAGATGCCCTCTTCTGTGGTGGCTAGCCCTATTTATAGAGGCCCTGGTCCTCTTGCCAAATATCGAGCGCGAAGGGCGCCAACAACGACCATTTTGAAGGGGAACATCTAGTACAAGTTATCTTGACTAAAGTTGGTCTTCGGCTGCCAAAGGTACTTGGGATGACGCCGTCTTGGGCTCCATGGTGACCTCCATCCTGTCGCTCTTCTGGTCTTGGTCTTGTTGCACTGAAATGGCAACCTTTGCCTGATGCCTCGGTACTGCATGCCTGTGCTTGCCCCCTTTGCACCAAAGAGGAAACAAGGACATTGCGTAGGCCGGCGCCCACCTGGTCTCGGTCGTCATGGCTTGTGTCACGAGCACCTCACGAGGTACCCCTGCCTTGATCTCTCTGCCTCCTCGCGAGCCTACCTGGCGAGGCCGCTCCTGAGGAAGCCTCGTGTCGTCCGCCCCGTGAGCCTTGGCCCCTCGCGAGGGTCTGGAGTCTTGTGCTGATGAAGATGGGCCGTACTGGGCCACCACTCAAGCCACGCCGCAGGCCGCAGGCAGGCAAGTCTAGGGACCCCCGTTCCCAGAACGCTGACACCAACCATTAGGAGGAACCATTTTTGGGGGCTTATAATAATGAAGCACTTGCTTGCGTACTGCCATGACGCTGGTGGGCCCCTACTGTCATCCTCTCCATGTATAGTCATATCCTTGTTCCTCTCGGTTGTTGACAGTGTTGACAATGCAAGAGGGCGGCGCCCCATGAACAGCGAGCGAACTAAGGCCAAGGACGATGGCGAGGCCTCGGACAGAACAAACAGGAGTCGTGGAAGATGTGCCGGTCTAGTTGTAGGCGGAAGGGAGTACGAAGGTTGACTGGTTCGGGTGCGGGTGTGTGTTGGGGCTGACATCGCCGGAGAATAACAGGACATGTGGGGGAATAGAGGGAGGGACTGGCCAACATTGGAGGGTACGGTAGGGCGGCGGAGGCGTAGCCAGCCATGGGAGACGGGAGCAGGCGGAGTCGACGGGCAGGTTTGGTTTTGGCGGCTGGAGGAAGAAGACCAGAGATAGAAGATACACGACAGATGTTGTATGTCAATCCAATGGCTAGTAGGCAGAAACCTTTGTTAACTAGCTAATAAGTCGACACCACCTTGGATAGGCTATTTCCTCGTGGGTCCCAAATGTCAGAATCCAAATCTGTCACGGTCATGCAACCTTTCCTATGAAAATTTACAGCCCATTTGGTGTGCTAGTTCAAAATAAGTTTGTGGGTGCTGGTGGGGGCTAATCAGTTGGCTTCTGTAATGCACAGTGAGCTCAAGCATCCGGCGAGAGTGATGTTATTTCCCTTGGTTGTGATTTGCTACAATATTTCAGTCTAAATTAAACGAAAAGGGCAAGCAGCCATTTTCCTTGTTTCAAAGAAAATATGACAGTCATTGCTGAGTTGAAAAGGGCAAGAACATCTAAATCTAGCTTACAAACTATACAAAAGCACGAGGGTTAATGGTTCATCAGGTTTAGACAAAACCCAGGTTCAAAAGGGCAACAACATCTAACTCCAGCACTGTTTTCGGTAGTCACAGTCAAATGGATCGGTCAGGTCCATAGAATGAACATCTTGGGTCGTAAAATTTACTGGATTATGACCAAAATATGTTGTAAATAGAAGCCCGACATGTTCAGAAGCTCTTTTGCCCACCTGAAACTCCCTTTTTTCCTCTTAGACATACCCATCCATCAAAACGATGCTGCTAATAAACTTAAGCATGATGGACAATAGTAACCTCGCATTCAGCTGGAAGAATGTGACAAATCTAGTGTTTGAATGGTTGGCTACATATCGTTCTAGCGTTATTGTCTTCAATCGAATGTCATGAGAAGTGAGAAAATCTCGGCGCTTACTAATCCACCGATTGGTTATAACTTTCTTACCCCATCATTTTGCCTAAATAGACATGAAGATTGAAAACAGTTAAGGTCTAAAAAAAGAGTGTGGAAAGAGCAACAACTAAACGGTTAATTCTTGTACACTATATGCAGGCTTCCAATGTGCATGAAATTATCACCTTTATATATAACTTCTCTAGACATGGAAAGCATTGCATCAAGCCAATAATCTTGTTCAGATCAAAACTATTCATTTGGATATATAAGATCTTGACAGAATCCAACACCATTGATAGGCTATCCATGGAGAAACTCTTCATTGAGCATAGAACATAATATTAGTACAAAATGTGTACTCCGAGATGATATATAACTTATGCGCAGAAATTTAAAATGCAGCTTATGGTTACAAGTGTAGATGATAATATAAAGTACCTGAAGAACTGTGGAGTGATACGTCTCCAACGTATCTATAATTTTTGATTATTCCATACTATTATATTACCCCTTTTGGATGTTTATGGCCTTTATTTTACATATTTATATCATTTTTGGGACTAACCTACTAACCGGAGGCCCAGTCCGTATTGCTGGTTTTTGCCTATTTCAGTATTTCGAAGAAAAGGAATATCAAACGGAGTCCAAACGGAATGAAACCTTCGGGAGCGTGATTTTTGGAATGAACATGATCCAAAGGACTTGGAGTGCAAGTCAAGAAGCAGCCAAGGCGGCCACGAGAGGGTAGGGTGCCCCCCTATAGGGCATGCCCTGTCTTGTGGGCCCCTCGAACGGCCACCGACGTACTTCTTCCTCCTATATAAGCCTACGTACCCCGAGAACATCCAGGGAGCCACCAAAACACAATTTCCACCATCGTAACCTTCTGTATCCGCAAGATCCCATCTTGGAGCCTTTGTCGGCGCTCCGTCGGAGGGGGAATCGACCATGGAGGGCTTCTACATCAATACTATAGCCCTTCTGATGAGTTGTGAGTAGTTTACCACGGACCTTCGGGTCCATAGTTATTAGCTAGATGGCTTCTTCTCTCTTTTTGGATCTCAATACAATGTTCTCCCCCTCTCTTGTGGAGATCTATTCGATGTAAACTCTTTTTGCGGTGTGTTTGTCGAGATCCGCTGAATTGTGGGTTTATGATCAAGTTTAACTATGAGAAATATTTGAATCTCCCCTGAATTCTTTTATGTATGATTGAGTTATCTTTGCAAGTCTCTTCGAATTATAGTTTGGTTCGGCCTACTAGATTGATCTTTCTTGCCATGGGAGAAGTGCTTAGCTTTGGGTTCAGTCTTGCGGTGTCCTTACCTAGTGACAGAAAGGGTTGCAAGGCACGTATTGTATTGTTGCCATCGAGGATAAAAAGATGGGGTTTATATTATATTGCATGAGTTTATCCCTCTACATCATGTCATCTTGCTTAAGGCGTTACTTTGTTCTTATGAACCAAATACTCTAGATGCAGGCAGGAGTCGGTCAATGTGTGGAGTAATAGTAGTAGATGCAGGCAGGAGTCGGTCTACTTGTTGCGGACGTGATGCCTATATACATGATCATGCCTAGATAATCTCATAATTATTCGCTTTTCTATCAATTGCTCGACAGTAATTTGTTCACCCACCGTAATACTTATGCTATCTTGAGATAAGCCTCTAGTGAAACCTATGGCCCCCGGGTCTATCTCTTATCATATTTGCTTCCAATCTACCTTTATTTGCATCTTTACTTTTTGCATCTATATTATAAAATACCAAAAATATATTTATCTTATCATACTATCTCTATTAGATCTCACTTTCGCAAGTGGCCGTGAAGGGATTAACAACCCCTTTCTTGTGTTGGTTGCGAGTTCTTTGTTTGTTTGTGTAGGTGCGTGGGACTTTTGAGGATCCTCCTACTGGATTGATACCTTGGTTCTCAAAAACTGAGGGAAATACTTACGCTACTATTGCTGCATCACCCTTTCCTCTTCAAGAAAAACCAACGCAAGCTCAAGACGTAGCATGGAGCCAAACACCATCTTGAAATGAGCACAGAGATCATGTATAACACCCAAGGTCTCCAGTTTAGGCCCAGAGAGGATGGTTATTTGCGATGGTGAATAACTAGAATAAAGGATCAACCTTTGAAGTGAAGGGGCATCTTGGATGATGAGCTGCCTTCCGTCAAAAGAAATTCCAATTCTTACAAGGTTAGGTGACTTTATTTGGAGGCAACCGATTCTAACTGTGAAAACAAGCACCAAGCATTCCAGGGCAGGGCAACTAGAGTGGATGATGCTGTGCAATGAGGCCTCCGATATACAAACCCGCACAAGTGAAAGTTTCTTGAGAAATGGGAGTCAAAGGTTTAGTAACAGATCGTCTGGTAGGTCACACAGCGCATGTGGAGAGAGGAGGAAAACCACGAGATGGACATTGGTGCTGAGGGCACAGGTAGATGGTGTTCGGTATCTGCTGGTGATTTCCAGGGGAATAGTAGAACTCAAGCAGCTATAGTTCTGTGAATTTAGGGGATTTCAGCCAGGCGTCCACCATGCATGGCATGGTATGCTTGCTCAGGTAGCATGACGGGATGCAAAGGCTTTTAACGGAGCACTGGTGGGAGGAGATGATGGCTCTGGGGATTTCAACATCATTGAAGAGAGATAGCTGAAGACAATCGAGATTAAGGGGCACATCACGCCATAGAGGGCGCCACCGAATTGAGAGGACTTGGGTGCGGCAGCAATCCTTGGTGGGGAGAAGTGAGATGATCTCCCCAAGGACGACGTCCGGAAGATCGCTGATGCGGTCCACCCGAGATTCTACGGGTTCTTGGGATCCTGTAGGAGCGGGGTTGCCGCTTCTCCCTGCGCTGTCGGGTGCAAGATCTACAATAGGCATTGCCGCTGGCGGGAGCCTCATCTTCTTGGCGCTGGGGTCAGCTGACTCCATTTTCCTCGAGGGCGTCGCGTCGCGCTCACGGATTTGAGCAGAGTAACGAATGACGAGCCTAGTTGTAGTGCGAGTGAAGAAGAAGGGGAGCTGGGGTTTCTCTGTAGTAGTGAGGAAGAAGGGGATATGGGTTTTTTTATAGGAGTGAGGTGACGAATTTAAGGGTACAAGTGGAGCGAGCTAACGTGAGGTGGGTGGGAGTGAGGAGGAAGAAGAGCACCCGGATTTTGGGGGGGGGGGTGGTGTGCTGGGTGTGGGTAGCGCCTCTCATTAAGTAAATATATGGGCTTTTGAATTGATTTTATTATTTGCTAGGGTGGATGGGCTGTTTTGTCTTGGGCCTAGAGAAACAATTACTACTAGTACACTGGAGACACTCTACAGCTACCAGAAAAACAATTACTACTAGTACAGTGGATACACTACCGCTTCTGGCTCCTCCTAGGTCATCGAAACGTCTCTGTCTACTGAATGTTGTTTTAATTTTGTTCACCGACATGCAGGCCATGCCGCGCATGGGCCCAAATGCCATCCACCAAATTATAAGGCAGTATGCAGGCGGAGAGTCACCTCAGTCGTAGCGCGGCAGTAACGATCCGTCGTATAATAAAACCCCACCTCCCCGCATTCTAAGTTTGACGGACGAAGTAACCATCATTTCACTCTTCGCTGAATCCCCTTCTCCCTCACCGCCTTCAAGAAAGCCAACACTCGCATCTACCACTGTTCTTATCTCCCAACGAATGGAAGGTAAACTGATCCGTGATTGGTATATTTTCGTTCAGAGAAAAAAAACTTTTGCAAAGCAGTAACCGATCCTCACTCTTTTTTTTGTTTCATTGTCATTGTCATTGTGTTTTCCTTTCAGTGGTCTCCTGGTATTCGTCAGTTTCATCATGGACCAAGGAGAACCAGGCAAAGATCTGCCGATATTGGAGCAGACGTGGGAGGCTGATCCCCACGAGACGCGGGAGGCTGATCCCCACAAGAACTTTTGCAAAGCAATTTTATGCATCTCAATGATTCATAGAACATAACAAACATATACTAGTTCACAGCAAAAGACAAAGTTGTGGGAAGGTTTACAAATCAGGAAAAAACAAGAAAGGCTTCTCTGAGCAAAGGGCCTCCCGGCAGGCTTAAATTTCCTGGAGTTCACTCTGGTTTTTTCTTGTTGCCACCATTGGGGGTTAGGTTCTCTCATTCCAGAATAACCAATTATAATTGTGTTCTCAGCTAGAATGCTAAACTGAACCATGTAGTGTACTGACCAGCTGAAATTCTTGTGCATTCCACTAAATTTATGCATCGCTATTTGTAGAAATGAGCACACCACAATGCCCCTTGTCGGCGCACCTGTCCCAAAAACCTCCATGCAGTCGTGCCAGCTAGTCCTCGGTCCATGGATTACCTCGTAGAAAGTGCATTCTGGACTAGGATGCAGTTGTTTTCGCTCGTCCCTGCACTGCAATTAGGAAGTAAAACGTACGAATCAGCTTCTTTTAGATTACGTTGGTCATTCTACCTAGTTACTACCAATGTAGTAATACCTATAAGATTGGTCGTTAGAGGACGACAGCTCGGAATAGCCCTCTCATTTTGTGCAGTTGTACAAAAACTGAGGTGTGTACTTTTGATTGCGTAGATAGAAACGATATGGAGACAGACATCCCTTTTTGTGCAAATACGAAATACGGTTATTTAAACAGTGATAGATATTTGCAGTGGCGTATGATTAACAACAACACTATTGTGTTATAATTGGCACTAGATTGACAGTGTGAAAGTGCCCTTAAGTAAGTAGCATCACATCAACACTTCAACTAGATTAACATGCAGAACAATAGCATTAGTATTACTGTCATGAGAGTAGCACATGGTTAGTAAATGTGCAATCAAATTTGTGCAGTTCCACTGGGATGAAGCAATGTTAGTGGTGTGATATTTAAGTGTAACTGCAAAAACACAATTCATGGGAAATAAAGCAAGATGGAAGCACTTCACAAAATGGTGGTGGCATTGCTTCAATTTATCGACGGCACTAGACCATTGCTTATAGTGACATTAGGTGGCATTGCATAATGCTTCATGTGATTTTACATTAACGATAGTGATATGGGCGTAGGGACAGCAGGGGCATAAAGTGGTGAGGCCGATGTGGCTGCCGAGAGCGGCAAACCCTCAGGCATCATGTCTGCATTTGTCCCAATTTTTATCTCCTCGGCGACATTTTCCAGTGTGAGTATAGGAAATCTATGCCTGCTCATTCTCATTTGCGTTGTCCCCCAACACCCCTCACTTTCTTTCCTTTTTCAACCAAGAGATAGGTCCACTTCCCCCCACCCTTCGCCATCCACCATGCTTTCTTCGCCCTTTCAACCAATAGACCAGTTGGGTAGCCAGTATCTACTAGTGTCCCCCGTTTCCTCTTAGAACCAAGTCCTAGATTCATGCTACAGCTTTCCCGGTTTCATCCCTGTTTGAACCAACTCTTAGATTCGACTATATGAACTAGCTTTACCTCTAATAATAGTAAAAGTCTAGGTGGCTTTGGAACAACCGACGGAAGTAGAAAAAGATCCACACGCAGCCACGGGGGGAGCTGGGGCAGTAGAGCAAGGCAGGTTTCGAAGGAATATATACCTGAGGGTCGTCAGCATGTGGCAAAGACAGCGTCGGGAGGCCACATCTTGGCTCCAATACCGCAGGGAGGAAGAAGGGGTCGGAGGCCCTCCCGAGCCGGCACGGACGCCGATCGGGATGCACAGGCATCCATTGGTCTCCTCCCTCGCCGTCGACGACAGCGTGAACGATGCACCTACACCCCTGCCCCGGTCGAGGTGGTTCGGCCGGATTTGTGACCAGCCATGAGCAGAGAGAGAGTGTGGCCACCTATGTCTTGCTTAGATCTAGAGAGCATGAGAGAGTGAAAGAGAGGAACCCTAGTAAAGCAAGCGCTAAGGCTCCTGCTTATATATATAGTGAAGTGATTTTGTCGTACCATCTTCAAAAAAATGCGCTCCTCCATGTACCCGCGAGTTGGTGTGAGAGAACTAGTGCGTGCGTGCACCGCTTCTTTTCATGAGAGTACAATATACTATTCCCAAAGAACGTTCGCCACAAGAGTAATAGTATAAGTGTGGGACGTGTGAGCTAAAATAAAAGGTGCGCGATGTCTTCTGTTTTTTAGAAGTTCTGAGGGTAGGGTGTGAAGAGCACATATGTGTGTGACGTCTACCTGCAGATAGACGATGGGTGCGAGAGGACTCGGGAGAGTCGTGACTCGTGGGGTGCATGTGTGTGAGAGAGAGAGAGGGGGCACATATCAATGCAATGCATGTGTCCGTAAATCATTATCCGACAAACGTTTGCCACAAGCCGTTTCCTAACGAACGCTGTAAGAACCGTTAGATTGGCATCCGACAGTTTGCCAATCATTTAACAGAGCAGCCACTCCTCCTACACACAAATCTTCCACGTGAGTGTTAGCAAGTGTCATATGCTACTCCTTTCGTTCCAAAATGCAGTCCATATAGCTTTATTGAAAATTCGAACCTCACAAACTTTTACCGAGTTTTTGTGTACCAAAATGCACATATAGAATACCCAGTATATATCATTTCATTCATCTTTGAGAGGTAACTATAAAGACGGAGGAGGCGTCTACAAAGAAAGACTGTTGTATCACCTGTAGCAATTTCAACCATCCTTTGGTGTGGAGGAATATCATAGGAACTCTATATGATATGATTTTTATAGAATTTTTTCCTTTAGAGCCAATTGGTTCATGGGAATAGATTCATATACTCCACATTTCAAAGGAAATAAATATGATATCATTTTTATAGCTTTAGAGCCACTTGGTTCATATGAATGGATTCCTATACTCCCATAATTTCGAAGGAAAATAAACATTACCGTATATTCAATAGAAAAGTTCCTATGATGTGAACCAAATGACATCTCTTTTCTAATCCCTCCTCATAGGAATTGAGATACATTTCATCTCTAGATTCAATAGAGAAGTTCCTATGATGTGAACCAAATAACATCTCTTTCCCGATCCCTACTCATGGGAATTGAGATACATGTCATATCTTTCCCTACAACTTCCATGTATACATCTTCTATTCCTAAATAGCTAGTACAACCCACTAGTAGCTTTTTTCCTAGAGATGCAACTATGGCACAAGAACACGTCATGCATGCAAGTCATAAATCACATTGTTTTTTCTACTCTATGCATGCAAGCACCACATCATCAATATGTGCATGTTACTCATAAGTTATTTCTTGCATTAAATTTTGCATTGACAATGTATGTGCTGGTCACGTGCACACATATGTAGTTCACATTCACATTTTTGATAGAAATGCCATTCTTTTAACTGCAATTCATTTTTCCTCTTTGTACTCCCTTCGTCTAGGTGTGTAAGGCATCTTCCGAAAACCAAACAATCCCAAAACACTTTGGCACAGTACATTAACTCCCTCCTCGTTTCTTGTTTCATGACATATCAACCAATAAGATATGTGGGCCATGCATGCTTTCCCAAAACGCAAGCACTTCTCCTTTGTTCTAGAATCTTCCGTATCATAATTTCCCAAACTTTTTTTAAATGAATTGCCATTATTATTTTTTACTTTATGCTTTACAATGCACAATCCCATCAATCTTAACCTTTTTATAAAACTAATTGATTTTGAATGAGATTAACTATAAGAACTAAACGAACATCTACATCATGCATATATGACTCAAAGCTTACATGCTATAGTGTGTATTTATTCATAATTTGGTTTCCAAATCTCATGCGTTCAATGCATGTACCGTACTAGTTTTGTGTAGAGTAGCAAATTTCACGCGGTCGCGGGTATATCAAAATGCAGGGCCCATGAATCATTGCCTTTTGGTCAAACCTACATCCACAATTTTTTGTACGTATATCTCCACTAGTCCCCGAACCCAAAATGCTTCCTCGTTCCCATAAAACCAAGCGGCCCACACATATTAAGGCGTCGACTCGAACTAATCCCTTTCCCGTTTACTATGACGTGGCCCCGCACGCGCTAGTACTCCTACAAACCCTACTGCCGCACGCATCATCGGTTTTCTTTAAGAGGACGAGGGAGAAGCGGATTTGTAGTGGAGGCGCTTTCAAAAAAGGATTTGTAGTGGAGGCCCCTACCCTAGGGTGCCCTAGGTAGCTGCCGCACGCATCATTGGTTTTCTCTTTTCTTTATGCTCTTGCGCCCGAGAATGAAATGATGGTTGCTTCGTCCGTCCAGCTTAATGCGGGAAAGGTGGGGCTTTGTGATTTAACCCCTCATTGCTCATTTACTACTACTGCGGCTCTACGACCGGGGTGCCTCCAAGTCCAACCGTTACTCTGAACTATAATTTGGTGCATCGCACATGGAACAAGACGGTGGATGAGCCACATGTCGGCCAAAGGGGTCATGTTAAGTGTGTCACCATTTCGTGTGCGGACTGACCCTACTTGAGTTGCTATGCCAACACGACAGGAGCAGCCTACCACTTGGTTTTTCTCCTCAATGAATCCCTACTATATTTATCTTAAAAGATACGTATTGTACTACCCTATCCGTCTCGGTTTATAGGGTGCGCACGTAGTTCTCGGTCATCCATTTGACTAACTAAATATGAGTTACTATGTCACAAAAACTATATCATTCGATTCTTAAGCGGATGTAGTTTCTAAACATATACTGTCACATATATAGCCAGTTAAATTATCAACCTAGAACGACGTGCATGCCCTGTAAACCGATACGGAGGAAGTAGTAAAAATGAGGTGATTTTACCGAGCGATGGGCGGGGGAGCATGGCCTGTCATGCGGTCCCACATGTCATGATGTACCAAGGCGATGCGCATGTCCCTCTTGAGGCAGAATAATGGCAGAAGCAATACTACGTGGTTTTCTTGAAGGAGATGATGGCGAAGCGAAGTGTGAAATAATGGTTGCTTCATCCGTCTGGGAAGGTGCGGCATTGTGATTTGACGTCTCATTGCTCATTACTACTACTAGGGCGGTACGACTAGGGTGCGTCCCCCCTGCTGTTCTACACTGTTAGTTGGTGCATGACATGTTGACCCGGTTGCTATATGTCCCACATGTAGGCGAGAGCAAGTACAAAATTCATGAAAGTGAGCGTCGACGGAGGTGTACAAGACACGACTTGGTTTTTGCTGCTTCACGCGATCCATTGATACAAACCCAGTCTAGAAAAACAAGGCGAGGGCGGGTCTTTTCCCGTGCAGTAGGCAGGGGAGTTTGGCATAGTCTATTCAAGGCAACGACGCGGGAAGGGAAAAAAGCAAATAAAGGTTGAGCGACTTAGTTTTGGGAAAATCTGATTTTACGGAGTACGTAGCCAGTATGGAGGTAGTATACTACTTACTACTCCCTCCTTTCTAGTTTATAGGGCTCGTCTGAAAAAATTCATTTTTCCGTTTTATAAGTCTCAATTCTACTCGTAGTAGTAGTACCATCACATGTTTGATTTCGAGGTGCGTTAAATCACTCGATGCAACCATTGTCAAGAGAAAACTCACAAATGCATGTAGAAGTTCATGGAAATTTAGTGGTCATGCATGCATTTGTTCTAATTAATGCCTCGATATACATAACTTCTTGAGAAAAACGAGCGTACATTACTTGTGCAAAGTACGAAATTAATTCCACCACTCACTGTCTACCTTGGTTGGAGAGATTTTGAAATTGAGCCATAAACTGGAATGGAGGGAGTACTAGTAACATAGCCTAGGGTAGCTTGCTGCACCGCGGACTCCAAGGAAATTGTTGTAGTAGTACTACTCCTATATACTACTCCAAGGAAATTGAGCCATAAACTGGAAAGGAGGGAGTACTACTAAAGGACATATATTCCAAACAATATGATAATCTCTCTAACCAAGGTAGGAACGAGGAGTAAACGGAGGGAGTAGTAGAATTTTCTCCTCGTCCTGCGAGCCACCGTGCACGTGGGTGAGGGAGCGAGCGTAAGGCGTAGTACTACTACCTCTGTCCTGGTTTATAGGTCACTGTCGGTGTCAAAACCGGCGGATCTCGGGTAGGGGGTCCCGAACTGTGCGTCTAGGCGGATGGTAACAGGAGACAAGGGACACGATGTTTTACCCAGGTTCAGGCCCTCTTGATGGAGGTAAAACCCTACGTCCTGCTTGATTAATATTGATGATGTGTGTTACAAGAGTGGATCTACCACGAGATCAAGGAGGCTAAACCCTAGAAGCTAGCCTATGGTATGATTGTTGTTCGTCCTATGGACTAAAGCCATCCGGTTTATATAGACACCGGAGAGGGCTAGGGTTACACAGAGTCGGTTACAATGGTAGGAGATCTACATATCCGTATCGCCAAGCTTGCCTTCCACGCCAAGGAAAGTCCCATCCGGACACGGGACGAAGTCTTCAATCTTGTATCTTCATAGTCTTGGAGTCCGGCCGATCATGATAGTTCGGCTATCCGGACACCCCCTAGTCCGGAACTCCCTCAGTAGCCCCTGAACCAGGCTTCAATGACGACGAGTCCGGCGCGCATGTTGTCTTCGGCATTGCAAGGCGGGTTCTTCCTCCGAATAATTTATAGAAGATTGTGAACACCAGGATAGTGTCCGGCTCTGCAAAAATAAATTCCACGTACCACCGTAGAGAGAATAATATTACACAAGTTCAATCTGCTGACGTATTTTGTGGCGTGACGTCACACCACTACCAAGCCTTTACTCGAATTGTTTTTATTGTTCCACCTCAGCGCGTTTAGCGAAGCGGTTTCCTTGGCACGTCTTGTCGAAGCAGAGATCGTGTTCCCCTTATTCCGGGATTCCCATCAATACGGACGTGGGTAACCCAACCGCGCCATTGATTGTGACGCTTGGGAGATAAGCGAGTTTTACCAGGCCGGTGGGGACACATGTTTTTGTCCGCCCATATAAGGGGATAAAGATCCAACCCTTTTACCTGCGCCTTCTTCCTCCTTGGCTTATCCATCTCCGCGAACTCGAGCTCCAGCGCCCAAGTCCGCACTTCTCACCTCAACCTTCTCCAACTATGTCCGGAGCGGGAGGCAAGTGGATGGCCTCCTCCGTCACGGAGGGGCAGATCCAGAAGCTGCGCAACGCCGGATATTTGTCCAGCAACATCGCGCACCGGCTCCCCGACGAGGGAGAGCTCATCCCCACCCCCAGGCCCCATGAGAGGGTAGTATTTCTTCCCCATTTCCTCCGCGGACTGGGCTTCCCACTTCATCCCTTTGTCCGGGGGCTCATGTTCTACTACGGCCTGGATTTCCATGATCTGGCCCCGAATTTCATCCTCAACATCTCGGCGTTTATCGTCGTGTGCGAGGCCTTCCTCTGCATCCAGCCCCACTTCGGCTTGTGGCTCAAGACCTTCAGTGTCAAGCCGAAGGTTGTGAAGGGCAGCCAAGCGGAGTGCGGAGGCGCCATGGTGGGCAGGATGTCCCACGTTACCTGGCTGGAGGGCACTTTCGTGGAAACCATTAAGGGGTGGCAATCGGGGTGGTTCTACATCACCGAGCCGCGTGACCCTGATTGGGCAGCGGCCCCCGAATTCAGATCTGGCATCCCTACACGGCTCACCTCCTGGAAAGAGAGTGGTCGGATCTGGGGTGATTCAGAGGAGCTGACCGGACTCCAAGCCTGTATCCAAAAGCTGGTGGACAAGAAGCTCAAGCTTGTCAACATGATCCAGGTCATGCTCATCCGCCGGATTCTCCCGTGCCAACGACGGGGCTTCAACATGTGGGAGTTTCGATCCGGCGCAGCACCAGACTCTGAGCGGGCTCTTCGACACTACGTACGAAGATGTCTGGAAGGTGCTGTTCAAGGGCGCCGAGGCTCCCGCATCCGCTACCGAAGATCGCGGATTCCGCTCGCAGCGTCCAGCTGACGAGGTAAGTGATTTTGCCACTTGTTTTCCATAGTTTGACTCTATGCGGGATCTAAACTCCCTTTACCTTTGACAGGACTGGCTGGCGAAGGCCGAACGGACTATCTGTCCGGCCCCATTGCCAGAGGACCCAGCGGACGCCCGCCTAACGGGGCTGCTGGCTCCGGCACCCCACGTGGTGCCGGAGAAGAAGGCCAAGAAGAAGGCCACGGGTACTCGAAAGAGTTCCCGTTTTCAAGTGTTATCGGATGATGAATCCGAGGCCGACTCCTCCCACCAAGGCGAGGAGGAGAAGAAGAAAGCCTCTCCCCCAGCGGGGGGAGGGAAGAAAAGGAAGGCCTCCCCAACAAGGGAGGCCGAAGGGTCCAAGAAGGGAAAAATTCTTCCCCCGGACTGCTCTGCCAACGCTAGTGACGACGACGAGGACTGGCCTCCAAGGGCCAAGCCCCTGGCGAGATCGTAAGTATCCGGACTCCCGAATAACTTCAAGGTTTTTCCTTTTCGCCACATAATGTCTTTCTAATGCCGCATACAACCCTGCAGTCCGCCCAAGGATGATCTTCCCGCTTCGTCGAGCGGGTCCTTAGGTGCGTCGGATATGGATTCTCTTCCGACTGCCTCCACCCCCCGTGACACGGACGATGCCGAGGTGGGATCCCAGGAAGGGACCCAGCAGGAGGAGGAGGCCCTGGAGGTGTCGCAGAACAACCTCCCGGACTTTGCACCAGACTCAGCCCCGGAACCCACAGTGGCTCCGGAGTCCGGCGGGCGACCCCTTCGTAAGAAGGGCAAGACTATGACGCCGGCAGCCTCCGTCCAACCGGAGGCGCCGGATAACTTGCTGGAGGCGCTCAATGGCGCCTCCATTGAAGAGGAACGCCACACTATTATGAGTGCGGTGATTTAGAAGGTTCAGCTCGCCAAGAGCGGGCTGACTGAAGCCTGCAGCAGCCTTCTAACAGGCTTTGAGGTAAGAATTTCAATATATGTAAAATGGTACCACATAGACAGTAGCCCCTGATGCTTGGTTCGGTGTTCGGAAAGAAAAGCCGGACTGAGGATCTAAAAAGATATACGCAGGAGTCATAAAACATATGTCAATATGGGATTGCAGGTTGTGCTGCTGACCTCCGCCGCACTGACTGCGGAGGTCAATACTTTGAAGGAAAGGCTCGAGCGGTCCGAGAACAAGCTCGGCCGTGCCAAAAAGCAGCTCGAGGACAAGGAAGGTGAGTAACACCTTATTAAAATTGTACCTTATAGAAAAGGATTTTGGTTGCAAGAAAAATGACAAGGATAACGTGGATGTAACAGGGGCCACGAACGAGGTGGCAACCCTGAAGGATGCGCTGTCCGCGGCCGAACGTAATGCGGCCACAGAATGCACCGAGCGAGAGAAGCATGAGGTGCGGGTGGCGGAGGTACAGCAAGAGCTCCAGGCTCTCATGGAAAAACATGAGAGTTTGGAGCGTGACTCAAAGACTCGAGAGTCCGAGCTTGCGACGGCTCTTGAGAGTGCCAAAGCCGCTAAGGCAGAAGCCTATAAGGCCCTCCAAGAAATCGAGGAATTGAAGAAAATAGCGGCAGGTAAGGCATTTTTCATGCAAAGTAAGCATGTGAGTGTTAATTACCTGTTACTTACTCGAATTCGGAGCTCTCTAGGAACGTTCGCAGATCTTCCTCGCAGCGTATCCGATGATGTCGCATTCTACCGGGCCGAGGAGGGGAGCTCGACGAAGAAGGTCTTCTGGTCTCAGTATGCTGAGGCCGGATATCCGGTGCCCCTTAGCGACCAGCTGAAGCAGCTGGTCGAGCTCCATAAGGTGGCCGAACAGGCCATGAAGGGCCTCATAGTTCGGTTGTGGCCTAAGGAGGCCATGCCTGGGAACTACTTCGGCCTGGTGCGGCGGCTGGTGGATGCGTGCCCATGGGTTGAAGTCATCAAGCACTCCGCTTGTATTGAGGGTGCCCGTCGGGCCCTTGCCCGCGCAAAGGTGCACTGGGGCAAGATGGATGCCCAGAAGCTTGTGACGGACCCGCCACCGCAGGGCAAGGAGCATCGCACGCCCGAGATGTATTATAATACTATGCTGAAGGGTGCCCGCACTATTGCGGGTGAGTGCTCCAAAGATGTAATATTTGAGTAGACTCGCATTTTGTTATCCTGTGCGCTGAAAACTTAGTTCATATGCGCTAAGCAATGCTTGTTAATTTAAAATATTACCTTCTGTGTGGCTGTTTATCAAATCTGAGAGATGGCAAGTCGTCGGCTTCAGCCCCCATGCCACGAGTGCTGGGGTGTTCGGGATAAACTTGAGCACTCTTGTTCCCATTTTTGGGTCCATCTAGGGAGGCGCTCAACACAGCGAACAAGGCAACCGGACTTATAATGCTTGAACACTCTCACTTAGCCATAGAATTCTATAATTTTAAATTTCGGCGAAGCCCCTAGTCTTCGGAAGGCCGAATTTGGGGCGCTATCCACGCCTGGGCCGGACAAAATCCGGCTCCTCGCTCTAAGCGGCATAAGTCTTTAAGGACTCGCAAAAAACCTCTCGAACAGCGACCGGCTCTCGCCTCATCATGACGGTCAGTTTTAGCTTTCTCCACTGAGGCGTTAACCCAGCTCAACTGGGGCGCAATCGCAGTGGTTCTCCCAGTGCTACCTTAGCCGATATAACGGAACGTAAGGTACCAAAACACGGGAGCCGGGCAAACCCAACTATTGACCCAAGACATGATTCGGAGCCGATGCATATAATGCTATAAGTTCGGGGTGCCGCACTTGTGAAAGTGTTCGGACTTATCACACCATGATGCGGGAAACATAAGCCCCTGGTGTATTTTAACCGTACCAAAGTGTACGGATGCAACTTGCCGTAAATGAACATATGTATAAAAAAGAAATGCAATTATAAGCAAAAAGGTGCTGCATTGTTTTATTCAAGAAGTGCTGCTATGAATGCAGAACGATACAAATAGTGCGATAAGCAACGGACGGGACTATTAAACATGTCCCCCTCCAGGGGTAGGCTGCGGAATGGTGTATAAAACAGATTTAATGCTCGTAATGGAGACCACCTGGATATTCGTTGTAGCCTTTATCCTTCCCTGGCTGTTGCATCGTGAGTTCGGCAGGTCTGCTGCCGGACAGGGCCTCTGACAAACGGAGTCCTGTGGGTAAAAAATAAAAAGGAAAAAGAGAAAAAAAAATAACGACACACTTGAGAGCCCCTGGTGTGGTTGAGCCGCAGTCGGGGCCTATCGTGGTCGTGCCCCTCTCCCCATGCCCATGGTATCTTCAGAGCGTAATGGTGTACACGAAGGACCTGTCTTGGCGTTTTACAGGGGCTGGGGTTGGGGCCGCACTGCTACACGTGCTCGGAACGTGCCAGGTGGTCTTGTTGTAGGTTACTCCGGGCGTGCTTAGCTGTGTCCGGCCGCTTAACGGCCGGACTCAAGAATTGCCTTAAGAGGCTGCATTGTACTTCTGCCGCGAGAGCCACTGTATGTTCCTCCGTGCGGAGAGAATGTTCAGTGTTTCCGTTGACCGTGATGACTCCTCGAGGGCCTGGCATCTTGAGCTTGAGGTATGCGTAGTGCGGCACCGCATTGAACTTTGCAAACGCGGTACGTCCGAGCAGGGCATGATAGCCGCTGCGGAACGGAACTATGTCGAAGATTAACTCCTTGCTTCGGAAGTTATCCGGGGATCCGAAGACCACTTCCAGTGTGACTAAGCCTGTACAATTGGCTTCTACACCTGGTATGACGCCTTTAAAGGTTGTCTCGGTAGGTTTAATCCATGAGGGGTCTATGCCCATTTTGCGCATTGTATCCTGATAAAGCAGGTTTAGGCTGCTGCTGCCGTCCATCAGGACACTGGTAAGGTGAAATCCATCAACGATTGGGTCTAGGACCAACGCGGCGAATCTGCCGTGGCGGATGCTGGTGGGGTGGTCCCTTCGGTCAAAAGTGATCGGGCAGGAGGACCATGGATTGAACTTCGGGGCGACTGGCTCCATCGCGTATACATCCCTGAGTGCATGCTTCCGCTCCCTTTTGGGTATGTGCGTTGCGTATATCATGTTCACCGTCCGCACCTGTGGGGGGAAACCCTTCTATCCTCTATTGTTCGGTGGTCGGGTCTCTTCCTCGTCATCACTATGCAGCCCCTTGTCATTGTTTTCGGCAATTAACTTGCCTGCCTACTTGAATACCCAACAGTCCCTGTTGGTGTGGTTGGCTGGTTTTTTGGGGGTGCCGTGTATCTGGCACGAGCGGTCGAGTATTCGGTCCAAATTGGACGGACCCGGAGTAGTTCTTTTGAATGGCTTTTTCCGCTGACCGGGTTTAGAGCCTCTGAATCCGGCATTGACTGCCGTATCCTCACTATTGTCGTCGTTGATGCGGCGTTTGTTTTTGTTACGGCGCGACCTGCCATTTCGGTCCTTGAAATCCGGACTGCCAGAATTTTTGCTGAGGTTGTTGCTGCGTGCTAGCCAGCTGTCCTCACCCGCGCAGAAGCGGGTCATGAGTGATGTGAGGGCTGCCATGGATTTCGGCTTTTCCTGTCCCAGGTGCCGGGCAAGCCACTCGTCGCGGATATTATGCTTGAAGGCCGCGAGGGCCTCCGCATCCGGACAGTCGACGATTTGGTTTTTCTTGGTTAAGAACCGTGTCCAGAATTGTCTGGCCGATTCGTCTGGCTGCTGAATTATGTGGCTTAGGTCATCAGCGTCTGGTGGTCGCACATACGTGCCTTGGAAGTTATCGAGGAATGCGGCTTCCAGGTCTTCCCAACTCCCAATTGACTCTGCTGGCAAGCTGTTAAGCCAATGCCGGGCTGGTCCTTTAAGCTTGAGGGGGAGATATTTGATGGCGTGAAGATCGTCACCGCGGGCCATGTGGATGTGAAGAAGATAGTCTTCGATCCAAACCGCGGGGTCTGTTGTGCCATCATAAGATTCGATATTCACGGGTTTAAACCCTTCGGGGATTTGATGATCCATTACTTCATCTGTGAAGCACAGTGGGTGTGCGGCGCCTCTGTACTGGGCGATATCATGACGGAGCTCAAAAGAGATTTGTCTATTTTGTTCGGCCCGGCCAGAGTTACTGTGTCCGGCGCGACGGTTGTTGTCACGTATCGTGGGGCGCCCATGCGATCCATAGATCGATCTTGATTGTCTTGCCTTGTCCTCCAATATATCTCGCAAGTCCGGAGCGTTCCCTTGTGGCCTTGTGCTTTTCGAGCGATGTCGAGGTACGGTTCTAGTGAAGGGCCTAGAGGCCTCTCTGTCGCGACCACGGGGTGGTCGGTCACCCGTATTGTCTCCTGGTGATGCGGGTTCATACGCCTCCTCCTCTAATCGGGGGAGCAGCTTGCGTTTAGTGTAGCTTTTGGAGGGGCGTTCGAGCTCATGCTCTTCGGCCGCGAGGACTTGAGTCCATCTGTCAGCTAGCAGATCTTGATCAGCTCTAAGTTGTTGCTGCTTTTTCTTGAGGCTGTTTGCCGTGGCCATAAGCCTGCGTTTAAAACTCTCTTGTTCGACGGGATCCTCAGGCACGACGAATTCATCATCGTCGAGGCTCGCCTCGTCTCCGGAGGGAGGCATAGAATCCTCTACCTCTTCTTCTGCCGCTCTCTCGTGAGGGCTGGCGTCTTCGTCCTCCTGCGCTGATCTTGCTGGAGTGGGTTGTCTTCGGCACTGTCCGGTGTATTATTATCTTCGGTGCCGGAATCGCCATTCTTGCTGTGGCGGGATTTAGAGCGGCGCTGCTGACGCCGGCGCTTGGGCTGTTTCTTGGAGGGGTCATCCTCCGCTGTTCCTTCGCCATTCCCAGCCTTTGGGATATCCACCATGTATATGTCATATGATGAGGTGGCTTTCCAGTGCCCGGTAGGCGCTGGTTCTTGGTCGTCTCCGGCATCGTCGTCCATACCGTCGATGTCTTCGGAGTCGTAGTCTAGCATGTCGGTTAGATCGTCGACAGTGGCTACCAAGTGGGTGGTGGGTGGGCTTTGAATTTCTTCGTCGTCCGCATCCCAACCGTCCTGACCGCAGTCCGGCCAGGGCCCTCCTGATAACGAGAGATACTTTAGCGAACTCAAGATGTTGCCGAAAGGTGAGTGTTGGAAGATGTCCGCTGCGGTGAACTCCATGATCGGCGCCCAATCGGATTCGATCGGAGGGTGCGGGGGAGGTTCGGAGTCCGGCACCTCGGAGTCACGAGCTTTATAAGGGACAAGGTCAGTGTTCGGCTCTATCGTCGTAGAGGTTGCAGCCCTCGAGGCGGTGTCTAGCCATCCGTCCTCAATCTGCACAGCCGGCTCCGAAGTGAAGATCGGAGCGGGTTCGAGTGCGGCCTCCAGGGTACTGTCTGGCTGCAAAGCTAAATCATGCTTGCCGTGACACTGCGGCACGCTCGGCTATGGCTCGAATCCATCGAGGATCAAGTCCCCGCAGATGTTAGCCGTGAAGTTCAAACTTCCAAATCTGACCTGACGGCCAGGGGCGTAGCTTTCGATCTGCTCCAGTTGGCCAAGCGAATTGGCCCGCAGTGCGAAGCCGCCGAATACGAAGATCTGTCCGGGGAGGAAGGTCTCACCCTGGACTGCGTCGTTGATGATGATTGAAGAAGCCATCGAGCCTATCAGCGACGACACCGAGGAACTCTCAATGAAAGCACCAATGTCGGTGTCAAAACCGGCGGATCTCGGGTAGGGGGTCCCGAACTGTGCGTCTAGGCGGATGGTAACAGGAGACAAGGGACACGATGTTTTACCCAGGTTCGGGCCCTATTGATGGAAGTAAAACCCTACGTCCTGCTTGATTAATATTGATGATGTGTGTTACAACAGTGGATCTACCACGAGATCAAGGAGGCTAAACCCTAGAAGCTAGCCTATGGTATGATTGTTGTTCGTCCTATGGACTAAAGCCATCCGATTTATATAGACACCGGAGAGGGCTAGGGTTACACAGAGTCGGTTACAATGGTAGGAGATCTACATATCCGTATCGCCAAGCTTGCCTTCCACACCAAGGAAAGTCCCATCCGGACACGGGACGAAGTCTTCAATCTTGTATCTTCATAGTCTTGGAGTCCGACCGATCATGATAGTTCGGCTATCCGGACACCCCCTAGTCCGGAACTCCCTCAGTCACCTTTGTAGTTCGTGCCAAATTTTTACCAAATATTTAGCTAACAAAATGTTAATGCATGTCAAAAAAAAATTTAATCGTTGGATTAGTATTTCAACATAGTTTTCAATGATATAATTTTTGGTAACATGCACGAACATTCTGTTAGTTCAATCTATAGTCATAATTTGACACAATATACAATGGGGAGCAATAAACAATGAGTAGTAGTAAGCAAGCTTCACCTCGTCCTGCAAGCCACCGCACCCGTGGGCAGGGGAGCCGGTGTAGTAAGCAAGCTTCTCCTCGTTCTGCGAGTTGACGGGACACATAAAAAAGTAATACGTACAGAGCATCTCGAGTGTATAGAACCTTGCCTCTAAGGTAGGACCCACATGGTTTGCCTCTTTTTTGACATAACGCGTCAAGTCGCAATTTGTTTGTCCACCCATGGCAGACGATCCTCCATCAAGTGGACAACTAGTACACGTGTCAAATTACCACGTGGGCTACCTTTTCGTACAAAAATGAGCTCCACTGTGTGACGCCCCCGATTCAATCGTACACTAATCATGCACGCAAATGTGTACGATCAAGATCAGGGACTCACGGGAAGATATCACAACACAACTCTACAAATAAAATAAGTCATACAAGCATCATAATACAAGCCAGGGGCCTCGAGGGCTCGAATACAAGTGCTCGATCATAGACGAGTCAGCGGAAGCAACAATATCTGAGTACAGACATAAGTTAAACAAGTTTGCCTTAAGAAGGCTAGCACAAACTGGGATACAGATCGAAAGAGGCGCAGGCCTCCTTCCTGGGATCCTCCTAACTACTCCTGGATGTCGTCAGCGGCCTGCACGTAGTAGTAGGCACCTCCGGGGTAGTAGACGTCGTCGACGGTGGCGTCTGGCTCCAGGCCTCCAGCATCTGGTTGCGACAACCAGGTAGAAGGGAAAGGGGGAAAAGAGGGAGAAAAGCAACCGTGAGTACTCATCCAAAGTACTCGCAAGCAAGGAACTACACTACATATGCATGGGTATATGTGTAGGGAGGCCATATCGGTGGACTGAACTGCAGAATGCCAGAATAAGAGGGGGATAGCTAATCCTGTCGAAGACTACGCTTCTGGTAGCCTCCGTCTTGCAGCATATAGAAGAGAGTAGATTGTAGTCCTCCAAGTAGCATCTCCAAGTAGCATCTCCAAGCAGCATCTCCAGTAGCATCGCATAGCATAATCCTACCCGGCAATCCTCTCCTCGTCGCCCTGCGGAAAAGTGATCACCGGGTTGTCTGTGGAACTTGGAAGGGTGTGTTTTATTAAGTATCCGGTTCTAGTTGTCACAAGGTCAAGGTACAACTCCAAGTCGTCCTGTTACCGAAGATCACGGCTATTCGAATAGATTAACTTCCCTGCAGGGGTGCACCACATAGCCCAACACGCTCGATCCCATTTGGCCGGACACACTTTCCTGGGTCATGCCCGGCCTCGGAAGATCAACACGTCGCAGCCCCACCTAGGCTCAATGGAGAGGCCAGCACGCCGGTCTAAACCTAAGCGCGCAGGGGTCTGGGCCCATCGCCCTGAGCACACCTGCATGTTGCGTACGCGGCCGGTGAGCAGACCTAGCAACCTCCATTACAAAGGAAGTTGCGTTAACGCAGTCCAACCCGGCGCGCGCCGCTCAGTCGCTGACGTCACGAAGTGCTTCGGCTGATACCACGACGTCGGGATACCCATAACTACTCCCACGTAGATGGTTAGTGCGTATAGGCTCGTAGCCAGACTCAGATCAAATACCAAGATCTCGTTAAGCGTGTTAAGTATCCGCGAACGCCGAACAGGACCAGGCCCACCTGTCTCCTAGGTGGTCTCAACCTGCCCTGTCGCTCCACCACAAAGTAACAGTCGGGGGCCGTCGGGAACCCAGGCCCACCACTACCTGGATGGAGCCACCTGCCCCTTCAGCCCCCATCTCCAAACAGTATCACCAGTAATGTAACAGTGTAAAGTATATAGTATATGCCCGTGATCACCTCCCGAAGTGATCACATCCCAGTAGTATAGCATGGCAGACGGACAAGAGTGTAGGGCCACTGATGGAACACTAGCATCCTATACTAAGCATTTAGGATTGCGGGTAAGGTATCAATGACTGTAGCAGCAATGACAGGCTATGCATCAGAATAGGATTAACGAAAAGCGGTAACATGCTACACTACTCTAATGCAAGCAGTATAGAGAAGAGTAGGCGATATCTGGTGAAAAGGGGGGGCTTGCCTGGTTGCTCTGGCAAGAGAGAGGGGTCGTCGGTGACGTAGTCGTACTCGGTGGCATCAGCGTCGGTCTCGTAGTCTACCGGAGAGAAGAGGGGGAAGAAATAATGAATACAGAGCAAACAAAGCACCACAAAATATATCAAGGCAATACGCGGTGTTCGGTGTGCCCTAACGCGGTAGTAGGTGATACCGGTGAAGGGGGGAAAACCCCCGGGAAAGTATTCCCGGTGTTTCGTGTTTTCGGGCAGAGGAGCCGGAGGGGGAAAGTTGCGGGTTCGATAGGTTAGGGGTGTGTGGCGGACGAACGGACCGCGTATCCGGATTCGTCTCGTTGTTCTGAGCAACTTTCATGTACAAAGTATTTTCATCTGAGTTACGGATTATTTTATATTAATTTTCAAAGTTATAAATGATTTTCTAATTTCTGGGTTTAATTTAATTCGAAACTAAATTAGTATTTAAATGCTATGGGTACACAGAAAGTGTACCCAGAAGTGTGCACCTAAGGCTGACAGGTGGGGACAGTTGACTAAGTCAACTACCCAGTCACTAGGTCCAGTCAGCAGTTGATTGGTCAGCTTGACTAGTCAAAGGGGTCTAGTGGGACCCCCTGTCAATGACTATGCTAGTCCAGTCAGCAGTTTGACTTGGTCAATCTGGACAAGGGGTCCACCTGTCATTGGCTGATATTTTAACAGATTGTTTTTAATGGGATAATTATTTGACGGGGCCCCTGTCAGTGAGTCACCATTTTTTTACAGATTTTATTTATCCAAAAAAAACATTAATTAGCGAGGTGGGGGCCGGTGTCAGGGAGTCAGGAGGTGGTTAGCTCATCGCTAATGAGGCCACGTAAGTGGCTAATGGCGGTGATGGCAGAATGCGCCAGCGGTGGCCATTCAAAGGACTCCGGCCACTATTTGGCCCGGGGACGGTTCCCACTGCACGTGCTCGACGTCGCGCGTCGACTGTTAACCACGGCTCGTGCGGGGGCTACTGGAATCGACGGGGGCGACGACGTGCAGTGGCGGTGACGTTGGAGAGCACGGAGGGAGGCGGTTGCAGGGGCGGCCCGAGCGGCAGAGCTCCGGCGGGCGCACGGTCATGGGACAGAGGCTGGGCACGGGCGCAATGAGGGCGCCGTTGCGGTGCGGCAGTAGCAGCCTTGGCTACGTGGCGCGCACGGGCGCGCGGGGGGGGGGGAGGCGAGCGGGCCACACGGCAGCGTGGGCGACAGCAGGGGAGCACGACGGGAGCAAGCGGGTGCAGGCCACAGGCGGGGCACGGCGAGCAAGGGGACCGGAGGAGAGGAATCTCACGAGGGGATGTAGGGTCCGGGCAGTGGGGGTCGAGGAAGAAGACGGGGACGACGCAGTCTGGCGGGGAGGCGACGCCGGCGAGGTAGCGGGCGATCCGGTGGTGGCGGCGTCGGGCGGCGACGGGGTGGGGGCCCCGAGCACTGGGCACCAGTCAGGAGGAGCTGAGGACGGGGCAACGACCGGGCCGCCGGCGACGAGGGCGGCAAGGGGATGAGCGGCGACGGCGGGGAAGCACCGAGCGGCGTCGGGGTCGAGCCCTCGATCTCGATCCAGATCGAGGGGGGAGTGGGCGATGTGGGGGGGGAGGGAGGAGTGGGGTAGTGCGGTCGGGTTAGGGTTTCGGTCGGGTTGGGGGGTTAAGTGGTGCTGGGGCCGGTTGGGCCAGTGAGCTGGCCGGCTGGGCCGTTGGCCCAGTTGGCCAGTGGGCCTTTTTTTGTATTTTAGTTGTCTATCCTTTTATGTATTTTATTTCTTTTTTTGTTTTATTTTGTTCCTCATTGTATTTTAGTTTTGTAAAGTACAAAAATAATCCCTAAATTGGTAATAGAAATTATACCACTGCCACAATTAATTTGGCACCTAAATATATTAGTTTGTAATCGTTTATCATTTTAAAAGCATTTAAATAATTGTGTTTGCTACTGTTTTAGTTTATTTAGTGCATTTAAATATTTTATTAAATGATGATTTCTTCACCAACATTTATTATGGATTATTTGACACATTAGGAACAATTTAGTTTTGACTTTTGAAAACTTTAATTGTTTTGGCTTTAATTCAAATTTGAATTTGGTTTGGTTCCGAGCTAACACGAGATTATCAACAATAATCGAGGTGACGTGGCACCATTACCAGAGGGTTACTGTAGCTTGATTACCCGGGCGTCACAACTGTGTACCCGCGTGGGTGTGGTTGGGAAAGAGACGGGAGTACGTGCGACATGTGTACACCTCTTCTCTTCGTGCATGTCCCCCACCTACGTGGGTGTGTGTGAGAGAGATACAAACCTAGACATAATGTGCCGTCCATCCCCATGCCTCCGCCCAGTCCGACCACAGTCACCACCACACCCCACTCCTCCTCACCTTATCTCTCATATTTCTCGAGACTAGCAATGTGCCCATGCTTTGCAACGGATCCAAAGTAGAATAGTACTTGTTCACAAACTTAAAAGAAAACACTCTTGTTTTGATATACATATATACCACTAAATATATATTATATTTCACTCAAAATATATTTCTTAGGTTCTTTTCATGAGGCGAGGGAGGGATGTGGTTGCTTTCAAGATAATAAGGGGTTTTCTTCAAATTGGAGAAGAGAAGTGGGCTATTGTTGCAAAAATGCCACAACTTACCTCGCAACCATTAGATGTAGATCTAATGGTCAGAAATGACGAATGGCAGACACACCATCATCACCAACTGAGTCTTTTATAGGAGTACAGATATCATTTTTGATGAAATTCTCGAGATACCATTTTTCTGATAAAATTCTTGAGATATCATTAGTTTTTACACATGGGATTACTCCTGCATGGGTCAATCAAAACAGGTGTTTTGTAAAAAAACGTATCTTGATGTTCCTTGCACTGCACGAGCATCTTGCTAGTCCATGAAAACAACACATGGCAAAATTTCACGGCGAACGAGGGATTTCAATCTGCTGGGAGGGGCTGATTGGATTTTGCCCGGGGTAGCCAAAATATTGGCGACCCTTTTGTCCACCGGTGCCTTTGCCACCGATGAACGAGGAATGTCTCGGGTTGTAACGCCCCGGATTCGATGCGCCAGGTGTCTGCCACTTATTTGTCGTTGTTTCCATGTCATTTGCTTGCATGTTGCATATTGTCATGTCATCATGTGCATTGCATTGCATACGTGTTCGTCTCATGCATCCGAGCCTTTTCCCCGTTGTCCGTTTCGCAATCCGGCGCTCCTATGTCCCCCGGCGTCCCCTTTTTGTCTCTCGTTGTGTGCAGGTGTTAAACGTTCTCGGAATGGCCCGAGGTTTTCCAAGCGGCCTCGGTATAGTACCGGTAGACCGCCTGTCAAGTTTCGTGCCATTTGGAGGTCGTTTGGTACTCCAACGGTTAACCGGGTAACCAGAAAGCCTCCTTCTCTTTGCAGCCCAACACCCTTCCAAAGTGGCCCAAAACCCATCTAACTCCCATCCGTGCTCTCGGTCGTTCGATCACGATCATGTGGGCGAAAACCGCTCCTCATTTGGACTCTCCTAGCTCCATCTACCTATAAAACTAGCCCCTCCCCCGAAATTCGCAGTCAAATCCCCCCGAAACCCTAAAAAACCTCCCTCCGCGCCGCCGGACAAGTCCGCCGACGGCCGGACAACGTCCGCCCCGCTCCCTCGTCCACTCCGCAGCTGCCACGTGGCCACCCCGGCCACCTGCGCGCCGCCGCCGGCCCGCAGGCCCAGCGCCGGCCCGCAGGCCCAGCGCCGGCCCCCGCGGCCCGTCGCCCCGCTCGCCACCGCGCCCCGCGGGCCCGAGCGCCCCACCGCCGCCGCTCGGGTCCCCGCGCCCGTCCGCCGCCTCCGCTGCCTCGGACTTCGCCCCGCCGCCGGCGTGCTCCGCCGCCAGCCGAGGCGCCCGCCGCCGCCGCCTTGTTCCCTCGCCGCCGCCTCGGGTCCGGCCCCTCTCCGCCCAGCTCCTCCCGGCGCCGCCCCGGCCGCCCTGCCCGGCGCCGCGGCCCCGCCGCCCGGAGCTCGCGCCGGCGCCGCCGGCCTCCTCCTCCGCCGGAGCGCCCGGTGCAGCCGCTCCTCCGCCGGATCCGGCCTCCCCGGCCCCGATCCGCGCCGCCCGCGTCCTCCGGCCGCCGTCCCTGTCGTCTCCGGCGTATCTACGGCCAGATCCGTCGCGCCTTGATTTCCGTGCATCCTCAGGTTGACCCCGAAAATCTGCTAAGTCCCCGAATCTGTGTAATTTTCATGCCATGTTCGTCATGCCGTATCTCTGCATCCTTAGCTCCGTTACGTGCGTGTAATATGTCAAATTGTTCGTCTCGACGAGTAGATCATTTCATTCCATTGCATCATGTTCATTTGAGTTCATCTAGATGCACGAATCTTTGTTGTAAGAGTGCTTCATGATGTTTTGTGTTGTCTGTTATCAGAACGAGCTCATTTGTCATTTTTGCCATGATTGATGTGTGCATCCTATGAGGTTGATGTCTACATGTGTTTTGAACTATGCCATGTCTTCTTTACAGAGGTGCTTACCATGTATTTTTTGTGATCAATGTGGTGACTAGCACAAGCATGCAAACTAGGCATCGTGATGTTGCTGATTTTAGCCCCTGTTCTGCTGTTATTTTCATGCCATGTAAACTTGATGCTACAGAGAGATCCATGCATATTTTGAGATAATTCAGTAAGGGTGTTTTGAACGTGTGGTTTTTTTCTATCCATTCATGCCTCTGGTTGCATTTATGGAGTAGCCTAGCATGTCATTTTCGTGCTCTACTTTTGCTTCAAAATGTTTCCTGGCAGATTGTTTACTTGTTATTCAATTTGGCCAAGCTTGTTGTAGTTGATCCTTGCATGCTATGAACTTGTTCTTGCCTTGGTTGGTTACATAAACATGTCTTCTTGATGATGCTATGCTTATCTTCTCATGCAATGACTTGTGGTGAGTGATTCAAGCTTGTTAAGTAGGGTTCATGATGTTGCTGTTTTGCTAGGCTGAATCTGTTATTTCGTGATGCTATATAAACATGTTTCCACTAATCATTCTATGCATAATCTGGAGATGTTCTATAAACATGTTTTGATATACATGTACTCCTCTAACCATACATGCCCCTGGTTGCATTTATAGCCTGCTGTAGATTGTTCATATCTTGCTTCAAAGTTGCTTCATAATGTTGCTGTTAGCCTGTTAACATTAAGTTCAGTTGTTGCCATGTATTTTGCTAGTGTTCCATGCACCCTATGAACTTGCTATTGCCATGCTTAGCTTCACAAACATGTCTTCTTACTGTTGGTTGCCTTGCCATGCCATGTATTGCTCTGTAGTGAGTTTCACAAGCTCATCTACATGCCTTCACAATTCTGTTCCTGCCACGTATGAATCTGTAATATAACTTGCTATGTTTACATGGGTGCCATCATATTTTCTGATCCTTTTTGGCTCATGCTCAGTAAAGGACTTTTGATATATGCATTTAGTAGATTCATGCCATGCCTTTGTTTGCCATTATAAGTTCCTGTAACATGTTGTTTGATAGCTCTAAACATTGTAACCTGATGTTATTTTCTGCGAAGTCTGAATTGTTATTACTTGCAATCTTACCATGTGTGTTTGAGCATGTTCTAGTAGTTTCTGGAGATAGCCCATTGTTCATGTTTTGTTGTGCTTTACCTGTACATCATGCCAATGTCTTTTGTTTTTATGTTGAGGTCTTGTAGCATGTTGTTTTGATGCTTGCAATATGCCTAGTTGCTGTTTTGGACAGATTGTTGCTATAACTTGTATATTGTGTGTGTGTTGAACCGTTGCTCCGTTTTGAGTGTGCTCTATATGAACTTGCTTGATTTTGCATGTAGCTTCATATTATCATGGTGCATCCTTGTTTTGAGGTGTTTGTTTGATGTTTGTATGCATTTTGCATCAATGTCATGTTTAACTTGTTTTGCTCATATCTTCTAGGCCGTAGCTCCGAATTAAATGAACCTTATATGTAACTTGGCTAGAATTTCGTGTAGATCCTCTTGGTGCATCTTAACTTGCTGTTTAACAACTTGAACATAAGGTTTATTCAGATCTGGACCAATTTCGAAATATGCATATGAGGACTTACCGGAATTGTTATATGGTGTTCCCGGCCTCATTTAAACTTGCCTTGATGTGTTGCTCTTGTTTGCATCATCTCTTGCCATGAGTAGCTTAATGTAGTCTTGTCATGCATCATGCTTGTTCATGCATCATGCCTTGTTCATGTGTGGTGTGTTTACCATGTTGTGTGCTTCTTTTCTATAGTTCCTGTTTTCGTTGCGATCGTGAGGATTTGTTCGTCTACGCTTGGTTCGGCTTCATCCATTCGTCTTCTTCATGGACTCGTTCTTCTTCCTTGCGGGATTTCAGGCAAGATGACCGCTACCCTGGATCTCACTACTATCATTGCTATGCTAGTTGCTTCGTTCTATCGCTTTGTTACGCTACCTATTACCTGTTTATCAAGCCATCCCAAATTGCCATGTCAGCCTCTAACCTTTGACACCTTTCCTATGCAAACCATTGCTTGGCTATGTTACTGCTCTGCTCAGCCCCTCTTATAGCGTTGTTAGTTGCAGGTGAAGTTGAAGATTGCCCCACGGTGGACAGGATTTTGGTTGGGATATCACAATATCTCTTATATTATTAATGCATCTATATACTTGGTAAAGGGTGGAAGACTCGGCCTTTTGCCTAGTGTTTTGTTCCACTCTTGCCGCCCTAGTTTCCGTCATACCGGTGTTATGTTCCCGGATTTTGCGTTCCTTACGCGGTCGGGTGATTTATGGGACCCCCTCGACAGTTACGCGGTCGGTGTTACCATTTGCCTCACCACCACCTATCCCTTTCCCTTGGGTCGGCCAACCCGAGGGTCATCTTTATTTTAGCCCCCCCCCCCCGGGCCAGTGCTTGTCTAAGTGTTGGTCCGAACCGAGCCGCCTGCAGGGCCCCCTCGGGGCAACTCGAGGTCTGGTTTTACTCGTAGCCTGTCTCATCCGGTGTTGCCCTGAGAACGAGATATGTGCAGCTCCTATCGGGATTGTCGGCGCATCGGGCGGTCTTGCTGGTCTTGTTTTACCATTGTCGAAATGTCTTGTAAACCGGGATTCCGAGTCTGATCGGGTCTTCCTGGGAGAAGGTCTATTCCTTCGTTCATCGCGAGAGCTTGTCATGGGCTAAGTTGGGACACCCCTGCAGGGTATAATCTTTCGAATGCCGTGCCTGCGGTTATAGGAAGATGGAAATTTGTTAATGTCCGGTTGTAGATAACTTGACACCAGAGCCGAAGTAAAACGCATGAACCGAGTGTGTAGCCGTGATGGTCTCTTCTCGGCGGAGTCCGGGAAGTGAACACGGTTTTTGGGTTATGTTTGACGTAAGTAGGAGTTCAGGATCACTTCTTGATCATTACTAGTTTCACGACCGTTCCTTTGCTCTCTTCTCGCTCTTGTTTGCGTATGTTAGCCACCATATATGCTTAGTCGCTGCTGCAGCCTCACCACTTTACCCCTTCCTTTCCCTTTAAGCTTTGCTAGTCTTGATACCCATGGTAATGGGATTGCTGAGTCCTCGTGGCTCACAGATTACTACAACAATAGTTGCAGGTATAGGTTATTCGATGATCATGACGCGAGAGCGATGCTTGCTTGCGTTGAGTTCTTCTTCTGCTTCTTCTTCGATCAGGGGATAGGTTCCAGGTCGGCAGCCTGGGCTAGCAGGGTGGATGTCGTTTGAGCTTATGTTTGTGTTTCATCCGTAGTCGGATGTTGCTCTTATGTATTGTGATGTTGTATTCGTGTGGCATTGTATGCCTCTTGTATGCCTCTTGTATGTATCCCCATCTATTATGTAATGTTGATGTAATGATATCCACCTTGCAAAAGCGTTTCAATATGCGGGTCTATCCTTGGTGGGACCTTCGAGTTCCTTTTGGATAGGGTCGCATATTGGGTGTGACACGGGTGCTCATGCATCCTCCAGCGCGCACGTTGGAGATGAGCTCACATGAGCTGTGCTTTTTTGTCCCACCACGCCACCCGAGACGGCCGCAGACCGACCGGTGACCCGCTTATTACGCCATCCAACCATAGCTGCACAAATTCTAACCACAACTCAACCAATCGGACAAAATTCATGCAAACACGGCGATATTTCTCATAAACAATGATGGAATTCATATAAAATACCGGATTTTCATACAAACATGATGAATTTCATTACATCCAAATCAACTAAGCGGTGCTTGTTCTGGACAGCACAGCTATATAATACCTAGCCTAACTGGTCGCCTGCCGATCCATTTGTGTTCCTCCTGTCCAGCAGCATGATCATCGGACTGCCCAGAGCACCAGAGGTATGCTTTAGCGCGAAGGACCGGCTCGCTTCCCCACTACCCAACTGATATGGTTGGCTGATGCCCAAGATGATGGTGGAAGGGGGCTTCTCCGCTTCTGTGGAGCCCATGCAGGGTCGACGAAGGTCCTCGCAACAAAAGGATCTGGCAAGACACCTGCTGTGTACGTCGGTGTCGCCTTCGCAGTGGCCTTAATGGGACCCAAGCGGCGGTGGCTTCTCGTGTTCTACTTCTCCTCACTACAAGAAAGTTGTTAATCTGTGAGAGTCGCTGTCCATCACAGACGTGACAAAAACCGTCAAGTGTGGCTTCCCATGATGATCCTAAAATCCGTCATGTATATCGCGTCATAATTTGCCAACCCGTCCATCCTTGATGGATTTTGGTTTCCGTCATGATCCATGACGGTCTTTCTCCGTCATCGATCTGCCCCTAGGCCCGTTCGGCCCGCCCAAGGCCCGATCCCCTGTGACGGACTGTTCCGTCATGGATTTACATGACGTGTAGTAAGATGAATCCCATGTGGCGCCAACGTGGGTCTGACGTGGTGCCAACGTTGGTCTGACGTGGCGCCAGAGTGGGTCTGACGTGGCGCCAGCGTGGGTATGACGTGGCGTCGTGCAAGCCCATGTAGCATTCGGCCCAATATGGTCTGGCCCATTTATTTTTGTATGGCCAGGCCTATTAGCCCATTTTACTGTAGCCTGGTTGGCCCGTTTGTTTTGGGCTGACCCATTTCTACTTGGTCAATATTCACATCAGCCCATCCAAATTACAGGCCACTCATGTCTTTTGTTTAACTACAAAGTCCGTTTCCAGGCCCACTTCGTCCGGCCCGTTAGTGTTTATTCAACCTGGCCCATCCCATTTTTGTTTTTACGCACAATGTGTGCTAACATTGAGCTTACATATCAAGATCCACTAACATCAGAAAGCACAAGTAACATTGGGCTTACATCTCCACATGCACTGAACATGGAGCTGGAAAATGCAACAAGTTTGCTTCCAACAGTGTGCAGTTTGCACAACAAAAGCATTACAAAATAAGAAGGTTGGTTCCAGCGATATATTACATTCACATGGCTTTCATGCATCAAGTAGAGAAAGACACTGATCTTGGACTCAAACAACTTACCCTTGAGCTGATCTTGGTTGCAACTGACTTAGCAAAAAGTCTAGTTTTGCATCCATCACAGCTTGCTTCTTCCTGTTCTCCTCATCCCTCTTCCTATGCTCCTCGTCTTTCCTGATCCTTGCTTCTTCGGACTCCTTCAACAGCTTGGTCAAGGTGTCAACACGTGCCCGAAGCTCGACATTGTCCCTCTTCTCCGTTGCCACTTCTGCACTGCATCTCGCATGGACATGCTGGATCCCCACATGCTGAAGAAACCTTGGCTTCTTAGTGTGCTTAGCAAGCACTTCAGCTACAGCCTCGGTTGTAGAGTTTGATTCCTAACCATCTTCTGTAGGTTGAGAGGCCTTGTTTTCCATCTCACTCTAGCAATGCAAGCAACAATCATGGTTATAAGACGGCTTAAGCACAAGTAGAGAAGACGGCGGCAACAAGCTTACATATATCGTCTTTGTAAGGAAAGCTATCATGTATCCTTTACAACTAGACATTTGTGATAACAGTTAGACTAATCTTTTTTCTGTGTGGAGGTGATTCAGGTTATTCATATATACTATCATCTACAGCAAAGTGGACTATTTCCTGAATTAACTACAAGTGAGTAATGTTTAAGTCAAATTATTTCTCGAAGTAAATCTCTAAAATATATATACTAAAAGATAAGACATTGAGGATGGCCAAAATTGCAATATACAGGGCATGTTTTTCAATCGCTTCAAATCATATCAGTTGTCTGAAATAAGGGTACAATCATATAGGATAGACTATTACAAGATAGTTAAGTGAACATGTTAACATTTTCAATTAAGATATGCCGACATTTGATTATCAGTTTTCAATCAGGTAAAGTGACTCAAACAATGTTAGTTCTAGCCATGCAGAAAGGTAAAAATTGATGGTTGGTAGTCTTATGAAGCTGACTTACAATTGCAGCTTGCACGACATCAGTGTAGCTTTTCTTTTTCTTGCTGTAGTGACACTCCTTGAACAAATCCAATGAAGTGGGTTCTTTATCTTTGTATTTGTCGCCCTGGAAACAACAAATATGAAGGCAAGGGAGCATCGTACACAGTTACTACATGGACGCAATAGTTTGCATGAACCTTTGGTCATGTATATTTCTCATGACAATTCACATCTAGAGCCCCATGTTTGACTTACCAGATTATCACAGTGCACAGGATAGCTGCGCGTGCCAGTAGTTTGGTGAAACTTAACTTGAGCTCGATTATTTTTGTTAATTTCACATATCCCCTACATCAATAGACCGACTACATGTAAGGCACACTTTCTAGATTAGCATATAGAAGGCGAGAGATTGGTCTCGAGGAAGGAACATACCATCTTTTTGGGATCCTTCCAGCTTTCCACCAGCTCATTCCACTGCTCATCAGTCATCGAGGGGATAGGAGAAGTTCTCGTCACCAAATGGAGTGGGTGAGGGTCAAAAAACTCTTTCTTGAGCCTATATCGTTGTTGGCGAGTCGCACGTTTCAGCATTTCAGTACAAGCCTTCCTAACTGGCACAGCATCTACGTCCATCTGAAACTTGTTCTAGTCTGATGAAAAAACATGTGTAAGTATCATGATTGCACATAATTAACACAATAGCACAAAATTGACAAGTAGATAGCCATTAGAGGGAGAAAGGCCTGGACTATGTACTTACACCAACTTTGCCTACGAAGTTCCTGAAGATCCCATCTCGTACATGTCCATCTGGATCCTTGTAATCCTTCCAGCGCTTAAACACAGGCATATGGTGTCTGACTGTGACGTTGCATTCAGTTGCAAACTTTGCAGCAAGAAGAGGTGCCTCCGGCCTTATCCTCCCTTCTGGAATGACAAGCGGTAGTTTGCCCTACTGGCATCGAGTGATCCTTTCCAGGCCTTTTCCCAAATTGGGGCCCCTTTCCCCTGGCTCTTCATAGGATTGTGGACCTACAAAGAAAGTAAAATCAAGAATTGGATACAATTAGACCATTATTACAAAGTATAGAAGTGTACTAATAAATGGAGAACATCTTTTCAAAAGGAGTAACTGTAACAACAGGAATTAAGCTCACAGAAAAGCCAAGACAATATATTGGTAACCATATGGCAGCAACAATTAAATGGAATATTACAGTTCACATGTTATCTATCATGTTGGTGTGTTTCTCATTGTTACAAATGCACAGGTTACCTGGAACTAAAGACACGGTTCGAGCAGATTTCGACAAGGCAATATCTTCAGCAAAGACAGAAGAAGAGAAAACTAAATCATGATTTCAGATTAGACCATAAGCTGTCAGGTCTGTACATTTCTATATTCAGTGAGTATATGGATATAATCCATTGCAAGACACACACTTTTAAATTACGAAGTAAGTAAATTGTCATTATTTAAATACTATGATTTTAATAAATGAGCAATGGAGTTGTCCTTGAGAATATCATCATCCTACAACACTGGAATGACTCATAAAAAATTATGCGCACATATGGTATAAATTAAGCTTAGTAATACACATGAAGTTGAAGTCAATAAGATAAAAAATTATGGTTTATATTAGGTATAGTTTAGGCAGCAAGATGCATAGAACAATAGATTGAACAAGAAGTTTAACTCTAATAGATGCTACAAAGATTCAGGTTATAACATGCCTTCAGAGTTATTATTAGGTTGGGTTTCCTGATTTGGTTGGGCACTACCACCAGCTTCGGTGGCCATCTCATTGTGACCACTACCACCAGCTTCGTTGGCCATCTCATTGTCGTCATCACGATGGGCAATAAGATCAGCTCCATTGGCAATCCAGTTGTCATCATCACAATGTGCAGGGTCATCATCTTTTTAGAAAAAATCATCTAGTGAGAGTATGTTCATCATGCAATCCGAGCTAATTGACTAGGCTGGCAATTCAAAATAAAAAACATAGTAAGGAAATTGCCTTCAACACCATGGTCATCAAAGTTGGGAATAATTTCTTCAGCTTGGCGGGCACAAGCCACAGAAGTAGTTGGCTTATCGATGACACTTGGTGTCTGATATTTAGGATCCAACATCTCCTCACTTTGAGTACTTGCATCAGCATCTTGTAATAGAGCTTTCTTTGACCCTGTGACTCGCGAATTAGTAGGGATGTCCGCATGAACTCTCTTAGGAGGCCGAGGCTTGCCTCCACTAGGGGGCATGGCCGCAGATCTTTTCTTGCTAGTTTTCTGACTAGTCTTCTTACAGCCCTGATAGATATGAAGACATGGTTTAATCAACAAAGTGTAACAAAATTCTGCTGCAATGGCAAACAGGTAACATATCTAAGCAATGAATGACTAGATGGAGGAATTTAGCACCTTAGAGTTTGAGCTAGCAGCAGGTGTGGACTGCAGTGCTTCTGTTTCATCTACTAAACTATCATTGGATGACTCTCCTTCACTGGTATTGTCCTCGTTAGGATGGTACTCAGCTTCAGAATCATCAGAACTATGCTTGGGATTTTTTTTCCAGGTGAAATGACAGGTTTGGCTGCAAAAAGTGTTGATAGTGCAGGAATTCCGAGTGATTGCAGCACTGAATTGTTCCTTATGCATATTTTGATGCGCGGCTCTTCCAAAGGATGCATCGGTGGTTCTAAGATGAGTGAACACATGAACAAGAATTACTATGTGTACAATCTGTAATTAATAACAAATTAGTACTTTTGTTATTAATTTGGCAAGAATATGTGACCCAAATCTACACTTGACAGCACAAGACCCTTATTTCAAATGTACGGCCAGAACTCTTATGAACAAGAAACACTAACAATTGAAATCAAGCACAAGCAAAAAGCTTTTACCACATATCCTTTAGACATACATATGCATGAACAATAAATAGGCATGCGTGGGGTGGGTTAAGAAGGTATACCTGTTATCTTCCGTCCTCGGGGTCTCTTCGCAGCAGTCTTCTTCCCCATCAGTGTGGCAGATAGGTCCTTGAAGCAACGTAGTGTGGTGGCAGCGACAACTTGTTCTAGGGTTTGGTGGAGCGGAGGGGAGGGGGAGGGAGGTCTTGACCGGCAGTTGGGGTGGGTTAGGGACCGGCGGTGGAGGCGAAAGAGCAAGGGGAGTCGTGCTCGGCAGTGGCGCAGTGTGGTGGCGGCTACCCTTATTCTAGGGTTTGGTGGAGGCGGGTGGTAGGGGGAGAGGGGGTCCTGACCAGCAGTGGAAGAGGATGAGGAAGGGGAGGGAGGGGATTCATGCTCTGTAGCAGAGGTGGAAGGGGAGGAAGGGGAGGGAGGGAAGCTGAGCTCGGCGGTGGAGGAGGTGAAGCCATGGCCGGAGATGGGAGAGGAAGGGGAACAGGAGTGAGGAGATTTGGTGATTTGGCGATTTGCGAGTGAGGGCTGGTCGTGTGGTGGGGGTTAGGAATTTTGTGTGTGTCAAATTACTAATATGCCCTTCATATGGTAGTGGTGGATGAATGGATATGTGTAATTTTTGGGAACATTGCTAGGCAATGGCGTCAATTCGCGTTGTGTTGTTTTTGCCTTGGCGCAGCTGGAGCGAAAATTGTAGCGTGCGTGCGCGCTTTTTGCCGCCGAGCCGTATTTAGAACATTCTAGAGCATATATATCACAAGTTTATTATTTGTTACTGTAACTGGTAAGACATATATTTAATTATGCACTATTATTAGGAAATAATTATTAGAATGAGCAAGAAATCATTATGCACTATCATCTGAAAAACCTACATTTCTTGGTTTTCGATTAAATATTGTTTCAACATCATCCATGTACTTGGAGCAAAATGTCAGGCATTCATCTGCAATATATGCCTCAGCAATCAAACCTTCTGGTCGCGCCATATTCCTCATATAGCGCTTTAAAGTATATAGCCTTCTTTCAACTGGGTACATCCACCCATATTGTACGGGACCTCAAAGCAATGCCTCTTCAGGTAAGTGTACGGCAAGGTGCACCATCACATCAAAGAATGCAGGCGGGAAAATTTTCTCAAGCTTGCACAAAATTACAGGGATTTCCTTCTTCATTTCAGCCAAGACATCCCTATTAAGAGTTTTTCTGCACAATTCTCTGAAAAACTTGCCTAACTCAGCTATTGCTTCATATATATCACTGTCCAAAAATCCTCTCATGTCGGCAGGTAAGATTCTCTGCAAAAGAATGTGACAATCATGTGTTTTCAGGCCTTGTACCTTGGTTCCATCAGCACTTGTGCATCTTGAGATGTTGGAAGCAAACCCATCTGGAAACTTTAACTCTCGTAAAAATTGACAAAATGCAACCACTTGTTCTTTGGACAAGGTATATCGGGCCCGGGGCATCACATATGAGTCTCCCTCCTTCCTCAATTGCAACTCTTCTTTAATATTCAAATCTTTCAAATCAATCCTAGCATTAAGTGTGTCCTTTGTCTTACCCTCTAGATTCAGAATTGTCCCAATGAGGTTTTCACAAATGTTTTTCTCAATGTGCATGACATCAAGATTGTGTCTCAGCTTCAACTTTGCCCAATACTTCAAATCCCACAAACAAACCCTCCGGCCCCAAATTGGCACATGATCCTTCTTGTTGCCCAGGTCAGAACACTTCCTTTTCCTACTTTCTTGGTGTCTCCCAGGTCTAACCTTCTCCAATTCTGCTTGCAACTCTTTCTCAGAGAATTTACCTGGCTCATCATTGCTTTCATGAAGACCAACAAATTCATTGTTTCTTCGTAAACGATGACCCCTTGGAAGGAAACGGTAGTGACCAATATACCCAATTTTACTCCTTAGGCTATAAGAAAGAGGGTGTTTGTCACAATGAATACATGCAAAATAGCCTCTTGTGGTACACCCTGAAAGAGTGTTCTGAGCTGTGTAATCGTGAATGCACCATAGAACTGCAGCATGAAGATCAAACATTTTTCCACTAAGAGCATCATATGTACGCACACCCTCCCAGAGCTCAAGTAATTCTTCTACAAGTGGTTGCAGAAAGACATCAAAGTGCTTGCCAGGTGATTTGGGACCAGGAATCAGCAAAGCCATCATAAAATTTGACTGATCCATGCATGCCCAAGGTGGAAGGTTGTATGGTATAACAAATACAGGCCACATACTATAGGTTGTGTTAAAATTTCCAAAAGGATTGAACCCATCAGTGGCAATGCCAAGCCTAAAGTTTCTGGCATCTTTTGCAAATTCTGGGAATTTTTCATCGAAATCTTTCCATGCATCACCGTCTTTTGGATGACTCAGTTCCTTCTCATTGGGTTGCCTCTTTAGCTCATGCCATTGTGCTTCTTCTGCACCTTTTTTGGAAAGAAACATCCTCTTTAGCCTAGGCACCAACGGAAAATGCCTCAACACTTTCTGTGGAATCTTCTTTCTAGCAGGGTCTTTCCACCTTGATAGTCCACAAACTGGGCAGTTGTCATGATTGGCATATTGCTTTCTGAACAGAATGCAATTATTCAAGCACACATGCATAGACTCCTACCCAAGGCCTAATTCCTTTAGAAGATTCTTTGCTTCCTTATACGATTTTGGGAGTGTATTGGGTTCAGGGAATGCTTCGGCTAATAGCTTTAAAATTTCAGTAAATGCACTATTCGGGATCCTATGGTATGACTTCAAGTGAAGAAGCTTTACCACAAAGGAGAACCTTGAAAACTTGGTACAACCATGATAAAGCTGTCGTTTTGCCTCCTTCATCACATTCTTCAAAAAAGACTCATTCTCAGAAGGGTTTCCACAATTGTTAGCATCTTGATTTTCAGTTTCACTCTGAGCTTGTTCTTCTGCTGTGCGTAGGTCTTCAAACATCTCTTCAAACCGGTCAGCGCCATTGTCACCATCCTCAGTGTCATGCACATCAACAGGATGTTCAATAACATCTACATCAAAGTCTTCTCCATGATATATCCAGCGATTATATGTACTTTCCATGCCATACGTTAGTATGTGCGTGTTCGCAACGGTCTGATGTTGGTAGTTATGATTAAGGCATTTTCTACATGGGCAGAGTATTTTATCATCCTCACTGAATTTATCTTGAATGAATTTCATAAATTCTTTGACACCTTGGATGTACTCACGGGAAAACAATGTACCATGAATCGAACGTCTATCCATCTGCACTGCAGAAAAAGAACCAACTCAATCAAAGGTTTACCCCAGCCATCAAATTAAAATGTACAGTATAGCAAACTAAAATATGTTCAGAATTATAATTATACTGCTTCACACTATAGTGAACACAGTTCATCAAAAGATTTTTCTTTTTCTCTAACAAAGGAACATTAACCATTTGACAATATTTCACTGATAATTCCACATTAAAGAGGTCTACAAATCCGTAGTACACATTTTGTACACACCTGTTTGCACAAAATGTTTGTACAAGGGTAATGATCTTGGGTAGTTGGACGCAAGGAAATTTATAGGCATGATCCTCTGATAATTTAGTTACTATAAGCTCATCTTGTCTCTTGGTGTAGGGTTGATTTAGTTATAAAATTTTAAAACAGAGGAATACATGTCCTTTGGACCACCCGAAAATAGAGGAATACATGTCCTAGAGCTCGAGCTGTTAATTCATCAGCTTTGCTGGATGAAGGCTGAAACTGTTGTTGGAATCACAACTCATGTAAAAAATGCTGCTGATATAAAGTGCACAAAGTTATTTACAGATTGTGTAACTTCATTTCCGTGGCAAAGAATTCAATGGGCCACCGCGCTGATTTTCGGCCGTGGCAGATTATGAAATCCAAATTATCTACTCAAGCTTCTGTTGATTTATCAGTTTATATCTTTATGAAAAGCTGAAGCTAGCAGGACCAACAGCTCATGTATCATACCTCTAGATCTAGATAGACTGAAACCTAAAGGGAAAAAGTTCACCCAGCAGGGAGATGAATCCCAGAAGCATTTGCTCTGCATCATACCTCTAGATCTAAATAGGCTGAAACCTAAAGGGAAAAAGTTCACCCCAAATTCTGAAGGGGAAAATTGCAAATCAGAATATTTAGTCAACAAATTCTGAAGGAGAGAGAGATGATTTCTGCCGGAGACATACCGCTCGATCCTGGCTGACGTTGATGTAGGGAAAGAATGGGGCTTGTCCGGTGAGCAAGTGTGGGCAGCGACTAGCTCGTCCGTGCAGCTGCTGGATTGTTGGTGTGGCAATGGCGGGCGGACGCTGGCTTGTTGATGCAGCAAGGGCGCCCAGCGGCGAGGCAAGAGGATGAGATGAACCACCCTGCCGGATCTAACCACCCTCGCCCGGGCAGTCGTCGATGGCACTGGCGGCGGTGGCGGCGGCGACGGTCGACGGAATCTGGAGGATTGAGAATCGGGGAAAAGAAAGTCTCCACTGCTTTTTTACGGGAAGCAACATAATGCAAAATACATTATCATGTGTCCAATGGCACCCACACGAATCCTCACAGTTTTATTTTCTTGAGCTGGTCTGACCGACATGTGGACCAACGAATGGGCATGTACGCCACATCAGCAGGAGCACAATCCGTGACGGTCCAGATGGTGTGTATTAAAAAAACGCTAGGCCCGACTAAGCCCGCTTGGTCAATCCGTGACGGATTCTGTGACGGTAGCCCGACGTCCGTCATCAAGGGCCCGTTGTTTTCGGGCCCAACCACGGCTTACAAATCGGTGATGGTAGTCGTGATGGGTCATGGTTTTCCGTCATAATTCGTGACAGATTCTAGGAACGTCAGCACGAATCCGTCATGGATTAACAGGTTTCTTGTAGTGCCTCAATGATGGCAGCGGACACGGAGGCGCTGGCCATCGACTCGTCACTCTCTGCGCACCCGACTTCTGTCTCTGCTTGCATGGCACGGCCGCCGGCATGGGAGTGTCGGCCACAGAAACGGGAGACGCGGTCCCAGACACGGGAGGCACGGTACGAGGTGGCGGCGTGGATGGCAGCGACGACGCCCGTGCGCTGCTCCTCGTCGAGCTGGCCTAGAGCGGCGAGTTGCTAAACCGAGTGCCGACTTGAGGCGGCAACTGTCTTTGTCTGGAGAGGGGAGGGAGGTGGATCAGCGAGCTGCATAGCTCGTATCTGGCGGGTTCGGCGGCCCACCCAGCCATCTTGGATGTGGGATAACTACTCTTTGTAAGACATTGTAAGACTGGACAAAATGGTGAAGGAGGAGACAGGGGAGCGGCAGAGGGGTGCGATTCTTGGCCGGCGTTTGGCCTCGTTTAAATAGGATATTAAATAGATGGCGGATGGGAGGAGCTCGGCCGGCGTTGTGTTTAATGTCGTCCCGGTCATGAACGGACATGTGTCCAGAGTGGGTTTCTTGGCTTCCACACGGGTTTCATGGAGGCGTTTGAATGCGGCAAGGAGGCGTGTTCAGCCGGGCGTGCATCAAGTGGCGCGCTCGACTCTGACGTACGGCACCACGCCGTTCCTCCACTGACGCGTGGGCTCTTTGGGTACATGGCCTGCATGTCAGTGACCCAACGCAGGCAGCGCATGGCAGAGGAACTTTTGGTGGGCCAGGGCGGTCAGAAGCCGGCATTTCATAAACCGATGATTGTTCTTTGAGTGTGACATAATCTATTTCATCTAGATAAGCCTACTATATAATGTAAGAGAATTTTAAAATTTTCATATATACGTTGATAGCACGTTCGATACGTTGTGATTCATAAAGACCGCTGCAAACACCAATGTTCTGCTTATCACAGACGAGATTGATTAAACCATGCAAAAAAAGATAAGATTGATTATTACCCGTAACAATCCATGTCCTTAACAAAGGGTGCATGCACGTATAGGTTGAGCGTGTGTCTTGCGCCATTTGCGGTGTGCATGTAGGCGTGCGAGTGTTGCGTGTGTACATGTGTACGTTTCAGTGTTGCATGCATGTGTACGTACGTGCGTGTGTTCGTGAGTGCATGTGTACGTGCTAGTGTTGCACGCCTGCATGCGTGCGTGTGTTCATCATGTGTACGTGTTAGTGTTGCACGCCTGCATGCATGTGTGTGTTCGTGCGAGTGTTGCGTGCGTGCATGTGTACGTGCGGGGTTAGGCTACACGTCAGTCGACTGACTTGTTCATCTCTGGTCAGTAGATTTTCTAGCCGTTGGATACGAATGTCACACCCTAGCTAGTTCATGCATTAGAGTGTTGCATCATGTCTATTTTTCTCAACAGAAACTTGAAATGGGGATGACAGAACCCCCAGCCCCCCCTGAATCCAACTAGGGTTTACTAAAAATATTTTCAATGAACCTGAAATGCCCTTCCAAAATGTCCATCATTTTTGTCTTGGTTCAGAACCTCTGCCAAAAGTGATGCACAATTTTCTAGGTCATCCTAAGGTCTTTGTATTAAGTCATAAATATTTGAATTTGGGCATTTAAAATTTATAAAATATTTCAAATGCTCAAATATTCCCAAACTAAAATGTTCCTTGCTGGAAATATTCCAACTAAGGACCAGGTGCAGTTTGGTAAATTTTGGAGTTGCCTAGGTATTTTTAGAAATTCAACAAACTTACAGAATAAAAGCAGAAATAGGAAAACAGGAAAAAACTTACCTGGCGCCACCTAGCAGGCCCACCTGCCGGCCTAGCCCAGCCACCGCTCCAGCGAGCTGCTTGGCTTGGCCAGGCAGGCAGGCAGCTGCTCGACGGCGAGCACAACATGCATGCCACGCAGCTGCCCGCCGCCTCGCCGCTCCCCTCGTCCAGCTGATGACGGGGATCGACCCCTCTCCCTCTCCCCGACCCCGCAGACACCAGCTCCTCCCCCCAGCTCCTCTCCCTCGCTCTCCCGCGCCATGGCCGACGCCATCGCAGCTGCACCCTCGCCGTAGTCGCGCTCTCCGTCAACCTCGCGCTGCGCCACCGTGTCCAGGAGCTTCACCACCCTCTACTCCTTCGAGCTAGCCGAGCCCCGAGCGCTCGCGTGCCCCGAAGCCACTGCGCTGACCTCCACCGAACCGCCACCGCCGAAGATCCCCTTTGCCGTCGCTGCCGCACCAGCTCATCTCCGACTGCGTCGTCTGCTCCCTCGAGATCGCCGTGAGCTTGGCTACTTCCTCCCCCTTCCCTTTCTCGCTCTCGTGCACCACCACGAGCACACGTAGCTCACCCGCACGCACCGCCGCGGAGCTCGTCGCCGACGTGTCTCCGGCTAACCACCGGCCACCCCACCTTGTCTAACACACTCACCGCGTCCCCAGGGGCCCAACGCACCTCACCACGGGCCTCGTCGTGCCCCGTAGCGTCGGATCCATCTTCACCCAACTCCGGCGAACGCCAAAGTCATCGCAGGCGACGTCTCCGGCCACCCTGAGCTCAACCACCACCACCAGTAGCCGCGACTCGGTCCCAGCTACCTGTAGATGCTCTCCGCCGCCCATTTGGTCGCCGGAGTGCACAAAACCACTCTCGCCGCCGCGTTTGGCCTCGCCGGCGACTAGACGCCGGCGTGTTTGACCCTGATTTGACTAGGGTGGGTCCAGGTTGACTCCCCTGAGTCTATGACAAGTGGGGCCCCCTCTGCTAATTAACCCAGATTAGTTTAAACTAAATTAAGTTAGTTTAATTAACTACTGACATGCGGGACCCACTGGTCAGTTTGACCTCGACCGGCCTGTTGACTTGCTGAGGTCAGCATGACATCATGCTGACGCAGTAATCCTTTTCTGGAATTAAAATAAATCTAGAATGATTTATAAATTCCAGAAAATACCCCAAACTTCAAAAATTCATAGTAAATCAACCATAACTCCAAATGCAAAGTTTAATATATGAAAAATGATCAGAAAAATCCAATCTATCCATCTGTACTGGTTTCATGCATGTTTAAGCAAGCTAACCTGATGTTTAGAGCAGAACTAGATAAAGCACTTATAAGGGCCATGTATGAGTTTGAAACTTGAATCTTTGATTCAAAATGGTTCAAACCCATCTGGTTTTAGTTGCATTAGCCCAACACACTCATATTGCCATGTTTCATGCATGCATCATATTGTTGCATATTGTTTGGTAATGTTGTGTATCGGTGCTCTTTGCGGCGGGCTCTGCCTCCTAGGAGTACCACGATTACCCTAACGAAGAACAATATCAGTGCATCGACCCACCAGGCAAGCAACCAACCATTTGATCATATCGATACAATCCCATGTTCTCGCTCCTGCTCTCTTTTACTGCATTAAGACAACGTGTTTCAAACTGCTGTGTGCTACGGTACTTGAACCCATTTCCTCTGCATGACCTGTCATTGCCACAGTAACTAGATGAAACCCACTAGCATGTGTAGGAGTTGTTTGAGCCATATGTATGTGTTGTTCCTACCTTGCTATGCCTGCTATGCTTAGAGTCGTGTCAGGTCTGGTTCATATGGGTGATGGGCTAGAGTGAAATGATCGTGCCGGTAATGAGTGTGATGTGGTGAACACGGTTTGGTAAAGGTGTCAATGAAAGGCCATGTAGGAGTACATGGTGGGTTGTTTCATTGAAGCCGACCTTAAGCACTGAGATCTGTATGTGTGATTTAAGATACAACTACTACCATGCATTGGGCCCTGAAATATGACCCCGCTCGACTTCTTATTCACCCTAGTCCTCTGTCCAGGAGTTGCAAGTAGTTTCTGGTGTTTGTAGCCTACTGGAGGCCGTGGACAGCGCTGACCGTAGGGGTGGGCTGTGATGCGGTAGGTACGTGGCCGGGAATACTGGGCACCCGTTAGGTGTCACGGAACCCTGTACACATCGTTCGGGGCTGTATGGGAAACCTTGGCCGGACTCCTTGCGGATGGAACCTGGATAGGCGATAAACCTGGACTAGAGACTTAGGTGTTTAGGTAGGTCGTGGTCTACACCCACGTCGGCTTTTGCTTGAAGTCTGCCGAGCACATGTCGTGTGCAGACGCTAAGTGGTGGAAACATGTATGAAGAAGTACACCCCTGCAGGGTTAACATTATCTATTCGAATAGCCGCGTCCGCAGTAAAGGACTACTTGGTTGCCTATACAGTTCATAGACAAGTAAATGGATACTACTAAAATTCTCAAGATAAGCATGAGTGCCGAGGATGGCTCTTCCGTAGGATGACGGAGGTGGATCCTTGGTGGTGTATTGGAATGGTGAGTAGTGGACTCGTGTGCGCAAAACCATTTCAAGTTGGTGTATCGTAGGATAGCTTAGCCAAGAGTCCAAGCTGGCTTGCTGCTATAACCCCACCAACCCCCTTGATAATGTGCATGTATGTAGGATCTGATGTAAGTCTTGCTGAGTACCTTTGTACTCATGTTGCTTTAATTTACATTTTTCAGAAGACGCTGCAACCCCTTCTGATGGGTTCTTCGTAGACGTTGACATCGGTGAGTAGACCAAGGCCCAGGTGGTGACCCTGAGCTTGTGAAGGACCACGTAGTATAGCCAGGCTTTCCAAGCCTCTTTTATTTTACTAGTTGTCTGTACTCAGACAAGTTACTTCCGCTGTTGGCTTGTATGTCTGTATGACTTGAATGCTGGGTCATATAACCCGTACTTGTGTGTATGATATGTATGGCTCTCTGAGCCTTAAATAAAGTACTGGTGTCATAGAGTCATGTTGTGATGCCTTGTTGTATTTGCACATATCGAGCATATTGTGTGTATGATTGAAATGCTTGGTATGTGTGGGATCTGATATCTAGTTGTTTATTCTTAGTAGCCTCTCTTACCGGGAAATGTCTCCTAGTGTCTCCACTGAGCCTTGGTAGCTTGCTACTGCTCCGGAACACTTAGGCTGGCCGGCATGTGTCCTTCTTCATTCCTGTGTTTGTCCCTTCGGGGAAATGTCACGCGATGGATATCGGAATCCTGTTAGCCCAGTGCTACAGCCCGGATTCACTTGCTGATGACCGACACGTTCAATGCTGGGTCATGGATGCTTGTCCCTGTAAGTCTGTGCCACTTTGGGTTTACGACTAGCCATGTCAGCCCGGGCTCTTTACCATATGGATGCTAGCGACACTGTCATATATGTGTGCCAAAAGGCGCAAACGGTCCCGAGCAAAGGTAAGACGACACCCGTGGGAATACCATGCGTGAGGCCGCAAAGTGATATGAGGTGTTACATGCTAGATCGATGTGGCATCGAGTCGGGGTCCTGACAGCGTTGGCATCAGAGCCGGACTGCCTGTAGGTTCTCCAAGCCAAACTGGTCGATGTTGAGTCTAGAAATGCTTTAATTATATGGAGGGGAATTGTTTGTGGGATGGAACGTAAGGCTCTTTTTACTCCTCTATCTCATGACATTCTGATCTGAGTCAGTCTATTCTTCCACCGGGGGTTAAGGAATTAGAATCTCTTCGCCCTATCAGGTTCACGTGTTACTAATCAGTAGTACCTTATAGGTTTGATGGATACAAGCCTAGCTCAGCTCTACTACCCCATTATGTTGCAAAGATGGACCCAGAACCTTGATATGATGTTGTTGAGTGTCTATGCAATTCTTTGTCAAATGCCTCAAGATCCCTTTTGAGCATTTACAGCCGTTATGCTGTCCAATTTCTGCTAGAAATCTTAATGTCTTCTGTTTATCATGTTCCAGATGGCGACCCGTCCTCAGAATCAAGTGGTTCGTTTGACTCAATGTCTAGATGTACCCGGCCATACTGCTATGTTGGTCAGGGTAATGACTGAGGCTGGATACCGTTGGTATCCTGAGTACACGGTCGAAGAGCAATTCCGAGACTTTAATCAAAGTCAATATCTTTGCACTGTTAGGATATTTCCATCTTATCCTGGATCTACCGAGCCCCTCCACTGCTCCTATGGACTCGGGGTTACTATTGAGATGGCTGTGCAGGATGCTGCCTACTCTATGATGACCATCATGCGAGTCAGGACTAGCCTATTTAGGGACTCTGACTTCCGGTATATGCCAGCATCACTTCTAGGAGCACAAGGGTATCTCCAGGCTATCTATGCTGACTCCACCCAGGAGGATTCACGGACCCGCACCACTGCACAGTTGCTTGAAGACAAGGACCGTGAAAATCGGGCCTTGAGACTAGAGCTTTTCAATAACCGTGCTGATCATTGGGCCACTTTGACTGGGTTTGCACCGGCTGTGCAAGCTGGATATATGGATATGCGAGATCTCTATCCCGTGAGATCTGCTCTGCCAGACGTGATGGATTGGCGTGATGTAGGAGGCATCACCCCACCTCGTGGTCCCCGCAGGCCACTGTTTATTAGTCCAAGACCTCATCCTAGTCCCTATGGTCCACAAGCTCCGTGGGACCGACTGTTTCCGGATGATCACGTTGAACTTCCAGGCTATGGAGGTGACTTCTATGAAGACTACTACGGAGCTGTCTGAGTTAGTAGTAGTATCACTAGTATCGTCCTAGCTGTATCGTCCACCGTCCCACGTGACTCGTGGGATATGGCTTAGCTTATAACGCCTTTCGGAGGTGTAGAAAAATAATGTATAGGAGCTTGGAATGCCTCTGATGAGATGTAATCCTCTTTTCACCGTAGTAGTACTTTGTTTGGTTCTGTACTAAACCTTGTATGGTGTGTATGACGATGGAATAAAAGAAGCAGTTTCTGTATCTACCATGTCATACGGATGATCATCTTACATTCCAAGTTATCCATTACATTCTACATTCTATGTCAAAATCCTATCATCCTGGACTAAACCATTGCTTTGTTTTCCTAGGATGGTTAACACCCGCACCAACCCTGCTCCCCCAGAGCAGGCCGAAGGCAGCAGAGTTGGGGGAACAAACCTGCCTCACCCTCCCTCTCTGGCCGAAGTTATGCTGGAAGCCGAGAGAAACAAGCGGGAGACTAACCGTTTGTTGGAGCGCATCGAGCAAAACACAGCACACCATCAGAGGAATAACTTGGTGTCACTCAGTGATTTCATCAAGTTACATCCACCCACTTTCCATCACTCCGTCGAGCCTCTCGACGCCGATGACTGGCTTCGCAGTATTACTCACAAACTGCGTTCTGCGCTAGTAGCTGAGGCTGATAAGGTCACCTTTGCTGCATATCATCTTGAAGGCCCTGCCAGTCTATGGTGGGAGAACTATGGAGCTATGCGCCTAGCGGGCCATGTCACTACTTGGGCTGAATTCAGCGAGGCTTTCCGTGAACATCACATTCCGAAGGGTCTCATGGACCGTAAACGTGAGGAGTTCTGCAGTTTCACTCAAGGTCGACTTTCTGTGGATGCTTACAGCAGGGAGTTCGGTAACCTTGCACGATATGCAACTGAGGAAGTCTCTACTGATGCCAAGAAGCAAGCAAGGTTCCGTAAGGGACTTAGTCCTGACCTTCGCTGCAACCTCCGTCTGCATGAGTGCACATCTTTTCAGAAGCTTGTTAACAAAGCCATCAGTGATGAGTCTGGTCAGACTGATTATGAAGCAACATGCAAGCATGGCCGTGACATGGGTTCCTCATCCGGTGCTGGTCCTCAGAAGTGCCGCGTGTGGGTGCCTAACACTGCCCTGCCACCCAGGTTCACACCGAGGCCATCCTTTCAGGCGCCTCGCCCCGCCCAACAGTTTACACCAGCCAAGCCCTATGGTGGTCCAACCAACAATGCTCCTCCACGTACCAGCTCTGTGACTTGCTTTAAGTGTGGAGAATCGGGCCACTATCTGCGCGAGTGCCCCCAGACCAACCCCAACCAATCTAGAAAAGTTGTTGGCCGTGGCAAGCCAACAGGGAAAGTGTTCTACGCCAAGCCGGCCACCGCTGCACGTGGCCATGTCAACTGTATCTGTACTGAAGAAGCTCAAGAGGATCCCAACGTCGTTCTCGGTACGCTCCTTGTTAATTGCCATCCGGCATCTGTTCTTTTCGATACTGGAGCATCTCATTCTTTCATATCCGAAAATTATGCTCGTTTGCATAACACCGCATTCTGTGACATGCCGTCCACTATGGAAATTTCTACTCCTGGTTCTAGATGGCAAACCTCTAGAGTAAGCCATGGAAATGAAATTCAAGTCGACAGACTTGTTTTTCTCGCATCTTTGATAGCTCTCAAATCTTCGGATATTAATATCATTTTGGGCATGGACTGGATGTAAGCCCATCATGCCAAAATTGATTGTTTCTCTAGGACTGTCCAACTCACACATCCTTCGGGGAAGATAGTCAATGTCTTGACCCGAGTAGCTAAGCGACAGCTATATTCTCTTAACGCCAGCCCGTTGCCAGACCTCGAAGACGTTCCGGTAGTCCGTGACTTTTCGGATGTCTTCCAAGAGGAATTGCCAGGTGTTCCACTTGACAGAGATGTTGAGTTCGTGATAGATCTCATCCCAAGAATTGTCCCAATTTCTAGAAGACCCTATAAGATGGCACCGTTTGAACTAGCCGAACTTAAGAAACAACTTGATGAGTCCTTGAAAAAGGGTTTCATCCGTCCTAGTTCGTATCCATGGGCTTGCCCCGTCCTCTTCGTCAAGAAGAAGGATGGTACGGACCGGATGGTTGTAGGTTATCGACCAGTCAACCTGGTCACAATCAAGAACAAGTATCCGCTCCCCAGGATCAACGACCTGTATGATCAGCTCGCTGGATCCTCAGTCTTCTCTAAAATGGATTTGAGATTGGGCTACCATCAAATCAAAATCCGGAACGGGGACATTCCTAAAACGGCCTTTGTTACTCGTTATGGCCAATATGAGTACACCGTCATGTCCTTCGGTTTAACCAACGCCCCAGCCACCTTTTCTTGGTTAATGAACTCAATCTTCATGGAGTATTTGGATAAATTCGTCGTGGTTTACCTCGATGATATACTCATCTACTCCAAGAACGAGGAAGAACATGCCGAACATCTAAGGCTAGTGTTGATGAAACTTCGAGAGCATCGCCTTTATGCCAAATTCTCCAAATGCGAATTTTGGTTGCCTGAAGTGACCTATCTAGGACATGTAATTTCTGGTAAAGGTATTGTCGTCAATCCCGAGCGAGTTCAAGCCGTCCTTAATTGGACTCCACCTGAATTGGTCAAGCAAGTTCGAAGTTTCCTTGGCTTAGCGAGCTATTGTCGCCGCTTTGTTGAGAACTTCTCCAAAGTTGCCAAACCTCTAACTGAACTCCTCAAGAAAGATAAAAAGTTCGAGTGGACTCCACAATGTGAGCACAGCTTTCAGGAACTAAAAAGACGCCTGACATCTGCTCCCGTATTGGTACCACCAGATTTCTCTAAGGACTTTGTTATCTATTGCGACGCCTCACGACAAGGACTAGGTTGCATTCTCATGCAGGATCGTCACGTAATTGCTTATGCTTCACGGCAATTACACCCACATGAAGAGAATTATCCTACTCATGATCTAGAGCTTGCAGCTGTAGTCTATGCACTTAAAACCTGGCGACATTACCTCCTCGGTAACTGTTGCGAAATCTTCACCGATCACCAAAGTCTGAAGTACATCTTCACCCAACCGGATTTGAATCTCAGGCAAAGACGTTGGTTTGAGTTGATTACGGATTTCGACTTAGGGATAACTTACACCCCAGGAAAAGCCAACGTCATGGCTGATGCACTAAGTCGTAAATCTTATTGTAACAATCTGATGTTACAACAAAGTCAACCGCTTCTCCATGAGGAATTTCGGAAGCTTAACCTTCACATTGTTCCTCAAGGCTTTCTTTCCACCTTGGTGGCGAAACCTACTCTTACGGATCAAATTATCGCTGCCCAAAAGCGAGATAAAGGAATATCTAGGATCAAGGAGAACATTGCTAGCGGAGGTGCTAGGTGTTTCTCCACAAATGATCATGGTGTTGTGTACTTTGAGAACCGTTTAGTGGTTCCCAAGAACCAGCATTTACGGCAGTTGATCCTTAAGGAGGCTCATGAATCTCCTCTCACCATTCATCCCGGTAGTACTAAGATGTATCAGGACCTACGCCAGAGGTTCTGGTGGACTAGGATGAAGAGAGACATTGCTCAGTTTGTTGCTAGCTGCGACGTCTGTCGTCGTGTAAAAGCAGAGCATCAATGGCCTGCTGGCACCCTTCAACCCTTAGCCATTCCTGAATGGAAATGGGACAAAATTGGTATGGATTTCATTACCGGTTTTCCCAGGACCAAGAGAGGGAATAACGCTATCTTCGTTGTTGTCGATCGTCTTTCCAAAGTAGCCCATTTCTTACCTGTTCGCGAGAGTATAACCGCTAGTCAATTAGCAGACTTATACATCTCCCGAATAGTGTCTCTCCATGGTGTTCCACTGGAAATTAACTCGGATCGAGGAAGTCTCTTCACCTCTCGATTTTGGGAAAGTTTCCAAAATGCTATGGGAACCCGCCTTTCCTTTAGCACTGCTTTTCACCCTCAATCAAGTGGTCAAGTAGAACGCGTCAACCAGATTCTAGAAGACATGCTTCGAGCTTCTGTTATCTCATTAGGAATGGATTGGGAGAAATGCCTTCCATTTGCCGAATTCGCCTATAACAACAGCTATCAATCAAGCTTGGGTAAAGCCCCTTTTGAAGTTCTCTATGGACGAAGGTGTCGAACGCCTCTTAACTGGTCAGAAACCGGGGAAAGACAATTCTTTGGCCCGGACATGATCCAGGAAGCAGAAGAGCAAGTTCGCATTGTTCGTGAAAAGTTGAAAACAGCCCAATCTCGTCAAAAGAGTCAATACGACCGAAAACATAAGGATATGACCTTTGAGGTTGACGAGAAGGCTTACCTTCGGGTTACTCCTCTGAAGGGAACCCATCGTTTCGGTATCAAAGGCAAATTGGCTCCTCGTTACATTGGACCCTTTTGCATTCTCGCTAAACGAGGAGAAGTTGCCTACCAATTGGAACTACCTCCGCATCTTTCCAGAGTCCACGATGTCTTCCATGTTTCTCAACTCAGGCGTTGCTTCTCAGATCCTATCCGTGGAGTGGACCACGAAACGCTTGATCTTCAAGATGACCTCACGTATCGAGAGTACCCCGTTCGTATCCTTGATCAAGCCGAGCGTACCACTCGACGTCATAATATCAAGTTTCTCAAGGTTCAATGGTCGCACCATTCTGAGAAGGAAGCAACTTGGGAAAGGGAGGATCGTCTTCGACTTGAGTACCCCGCCTTCTTTCCGGAGGAATATAAATCTCGGGATGAGATTCTTTTGAGTGGGGGTGAGTTGTCACACCCTAGCTAGTTCATGCATTAGAGTGTTGCATCATGTCTATTTTTCTCAACAGAAACTTGAAATGGGGATGACAGAACCCCCAGCCCCCCCTGAATCCAACTAGGGTTTACTAAAAATATTTTCAATGAACCTGAAATGCCCTTCCAAAATGTCCATCATTTTTGTCTTGGTTCAGAACCTCTGCCAAAAGTGATGCACAATTTTCTTGGTCATCCTAAGGTCTTTGTATTAAGTCATAAATATTTGAATTTGGGCATTTAAAATTTATAAAATATTTCAAATGCTCAAATATTCCCAAACTAAAATGTTCCTTGCTGGAAATATTCCAACTAAGGACCAGGTGCAGTTTGGTAAATTTTGGAGTTGCCTAGGTATTTTTAGAAATTCAACAAACTTACAGAATAAAAGCAGAAACAGGAAAATAGGAAAAAACTTACCTGGCGCCACCTAGCAGGCCCACCTATCGGCCCAGACCAGCCACCGCTCCAGCGAGCTGCTTGGCTTGGCCAGGCAGGCAGGCAGCTACTCGACGGTGAGCACAGCATGCGTGCCACGCAGCTACCCGCCGCCTCGCCGCTCCCCTCGTCCAGCTGATGACGGGGATCGACCCCTCTCCCTCTCCCCGACCCCGCAGACACCAGCTCCTCCCCCCAGCTCCTCTCCCTCGCTCTCCCGCACCATGGCCGACGCCACCGCAGCTGCACCCTCGCCATAGTCGCGCTCTCCGTCAACCTCGCGCTGCGCCACCATGTCCAGGAGCTTCGCCACCCTCTACTCCTTCGAGCTAGCCGAGCCCCGAGCGCTCGCGTGCCTCGAAGCCACTGCAATGACCTCGACCGAACCGCCACCGCCGGAGATCCCCTTCGCCGTCGCCGCCGCACCAGCTCATCTCCGACTGCGTCGTCTGCTCCCTCGAGATCGTCGTGAGCTTGGCTACTTCCTCCCCCTTCCCTTTCTCGCTCTCGTGCACCACCACGAGCACACGTAGCTCACCCGCACGCGCCGCCGCGGAGCTCGTCGCCGACGTGTCTCCGGCTAACCACCGGCCACCCCACCTTGTCTAACACACTCACCACGTCCCCAGGGGCCCAACGCACCTCACCACGGGCCTCGCCGTGCCCCATAGCGTCGGATCCATCTTCACCCAACTCCGGCGACTGCCAAAGTCGTTGCCGGCGACGTCTCCGGCCACCCTGAGCTCAACCACCACCACCAGTAGCCGCGGCTCGGTCCCAGCTACCTGTAGATGCTCTCCGCCGCCCATTTGGTCGCCGGAGTGCACAAAACCACTCTCGCCGCCGCGTTCGGCCTAGCCGTCGACTAGACGCTGGTGTGTTTGACCCTGATTTGACTAGGGTGGGTCCAGGTTGACTCCCCTGAGTCTATGACAAGTGGGGCCCCCTCTGCTAATTAACCCAGATTAGTTTAAACTAAATTAAGTTAGTTTAATTAACTACTGACATGCGGGACCCACTGGTCAGTTTGACCTGGACCGGCCTGTTGACTTGCTGAGGTCAGCATGACATCATGCTGACGCAGTAATCCTTTTCTGGAATTAAAATAAATCCATAATGATTTATAAATTCCAGAAAATACCCCAAACTTCAAAATTCATAGTAAATCAACCATAACTCCAAATGCAAAGTTTAATATATGAAAAATGATTAGAAAAATCCAATCTATCCATCTGTACAGGTTTCATGCATGTTTAAGCAAGCTAACCTGATGTTTAGAGCAGAACTAGATAAAGCACTTATAAGGGCCATGTATGAGTTTGAAACTTGAATCTTTGATTCAAAATGGTTCAAACCCATCTGGTTTTAGTTGCATTAGCCCAACACACTCATATTGCCATGTTTCATGCATGCATCATATTGTTGCATATTGTTTGGTAATGTTGTGTATCGGTGCTCTTTGCGGCAGGTTCTGCCTCCGAGGAGTACCACGATTACCCTAACGAAGAACAATATCAGTGCATCGACCCACCAGCCAAGCAACCAACCATTTGATCATATCGATACAATCCCATGTTCTCGCTCCTGCTCTCTTTTACTGCATTAAGACAACGCGTTTCAAACTGCTGTGTGCTACGGTAGTTGAACCCATTTCCTCTGCATGACCTGTCATTGCCACAGTAACTAGATGAAACCCACTAGCATGTGTAGGAGTTGTTTGACCCATATGTATGTGTTGTTCCTACCTTGCTATGCCTTCTATGCTTAGAGTCGTGTCAGGTCTGGTTCATCTGGGTGATGGGCTAGAGTGAAATGATCATGCCGGTAATGAGTGTGATGTGGTGAACACGGTTTGGTAAAGGTGTCGATGAAAGGCCATGTAGGAGTACATGGTGGGTTGTTTCATTGAAGCCGACCTTAAGCACTGAGATATGTATGTGTGATTTAAGATACAGCTACTACCATGCATTGGGCCCTGAAATATAACCCCGCTCGACTTCTTATTCACCCTAGTCCTCTGTCCAGGAGTTGCAAGTAGTTTCTGGTGTTTGTAGCCTACTGGAGGCCGTGGACAGCGCTGACCGTATGGGTGGGCTGTGATGCGGTAGGTACGTGGTCGGGAATACTGGGCACCCGTTAGGTGTCACGGAACCCTGTACACATCGTTCGGGGCCGTATGGGAAACCTCGGCCGGACTCCCTGCGGATGGAACCTGGATAGGCGATAAACCAGGACTAAAGACTTAGGTGTTTAGGTAGGTCGTGGTCTACACCCACGTCGGCTTTTGCTTGAAGTCTGCCGAGCACATGTCGTGTGCAGACGCTAAGTGGTGGAAACATGTATGAAGAAGTATACCCCTGCAGGGTTAACATTATCTATTCGAATAGCCGCGTCCGCGGTAAAGGACTACTTGGTTGCCTATACAGTTCATAGACAAGTAAATGGATACTACTAAAATTCTCAAGATAAGCGTGAGTGCCGAGGATGGCTCTTCCGTAGGATGACGGAGGTGGATCCTCGGTGGTGTATTGGAATGGTGAGTAGTGGACTCGTGTGCGCAAACCCATTTCAAGTTGGTGTATCGTAGGATAGCTTAGCCAAGAGTCAAAGCTGGCTTGCTGCAATAACCCCACCAACCCCCTTGATAATGTGCATGTATGTAGGATCTGATGTAAGTCTTGCTGAGTACCTTTGTACTCATGTTGCTTTAATTTACATTTTTCAGAAGACGCTGCAACCCCTTCTGATGGGTTCTTTGTAGACGTTGACATCGATGAGTAGACCGAGGCCCAGGTGGTGACCCTGAGCTTGTGAAGGACCACGTAGTATAGCCAGGCTTTCCAAGCCTCTTTTATTTTACTAGTTGTCTGTACTCAGACAAGTTACTTCTGCTGTTGGCTTGTATGTCTGTATGACTTGAATGCTGAGTCGTGTGACCCGTACTTGTGTGTATGATATGTATGGCTCTCTGAGCCTTAAATAAAGTACTGGTGTCGTAGAGTTATGTTGTGATGCCTTGTTGTATTTGCACATATCGAGCATATTGTGTGTTTGATTGAAATGCTTGGTATGTGTGGGATCTGACTATCTAGTTGTTTATTCTTAGTAGCCTCTCTTACCGGGAAATGTCTCCTAGTGTCTCCACTGAGCCTTGGTAGCTTGCTACTGCTCCGGAACACTTAGGCTGGCCGGCATGTGTCCTTCTTCGTTCCTGTGTTTGTCCCTTCAGGGAAATGTCACGCGATAGATACCGGAGTCCTGTTAGCCCAGTGCTACAGCCCGGATTCACTTGCTGATGACCGACACGTTCGATGCTGGGTCATGGATGTCTGTCCCTGTAAGTCTGTGCCACTTTGGGTTTACGACTAGCCATGTCAGCCCGGGCTCTTTACCATATGGATGCTAGCGACACTATCATATACGTGTGCCAAAAGGCGCAAACGGTCCCGGGCAAAGGTAAGACGACACCCGTGGGAATACCGTGCGTGAGGCCGCAAAGTGATATGAGGTGTTACATGCTAGATCGATGTGGCATCAAGTCGGGGTCCTGACAACGAAATCAAGGGCCTGTAGTTTATCTTCAACCTCCACCCCCTGAGCCGCGAGCCACCGCCGGCCGAACCGCCAACCGCCGCCGCCCGCGGCCGGCCCGTGCGGCCCCGCCGCCCCGAAAGCACTCCACACCCCCAGTCCACCGCCGCCCCGTCCATCCCTCTAGGCCCCCCCGCGGTGAGCTTTTTCTCCGGCGATCCCCACGCCACTGCCCAATCACCGCGCCCCCCACCGCTGGTGACTGCCAACCAGAGGTCTCACGACTTCGAATCCCCACCGACCACTAATTTATTACCATTTCTATCCTTCATATACACGCCGACGGGTGGGCCCTATGGTAATGTGCGCTGCTGAATGTGGACCGTTTGACTGGTCAATTGATCGTGTCATCAACAAATTATGGAGCTGTATGGTGAGCCAGTGACCGTATGATCACCCTAAAATGTATTTTATTAACACAATACAGACTCAAACTACCATTTCTTTCTTTCATATACGCGCTGATAGGTGGGCCCCACGGTTATACGCCCCGATGGGGCAACACTAGTTGTGCCACATGGAATGTTTGACTCGTCAATTGATTGTGTCATCAACAAAATATGGAGTTGTACGGGTGAGCCAGTGACCGTATAATCACGACATTTATTTTTTTAACACGGTACAGACGCAAGCTCTCATATATACACGCAAGATCTCACCGCTATAAGCGCACACACGCAGACCCTACCCCTATGAGCACCTTCGAGAGAGTGAGCCAGCATATGATCTTGAGATTTTACGAAGTCACCATAGATGCCTCGTAGTCGAGTGGAACGTCTCCTCCCACTGAACGCATATCACCGAAAAATACTGAAATTAACCCAGGATAAATGCGAGAACCAGGACTTTAACCCTGGTAGGCTCGAGAAACCATTGTCCTCCTAACCATCCAACCACAGGCTGGTTAGCACCACAAAATGTATGTGCTGATCATGATGAGCTTATTCTGAAGTCCAGTGACCATATCGTGCTTTTGCTTCAAATACAATGACCATAAGTGTCGTCAACAAAATATGGAGCACACATCAAATACAATGTCTGTTAGTGTCATCAACAAAATACGGAGACGTATCGTCAGCTAGATACCGAATGATCACCACGAGAATATATACGGTGACCGTAATGAGCATATTCTGAAGTCCATTGGCCGTATAGTGCTTTTGCTTGAAATATAGTGACCATCACACGTGAATGTGTCATGGGCATGCATACTTTTAGAGGGCCGAGAGATAGTTTATGTGCGTACGTGAAAGTGGTGTAGAAAGAGGGGGCGTTAGGTGAAGACAAGGAGAGATATGCCCTTCGTTTCTCTTTCATGTGACTAATATTTTAGGAGAAAATATAAACATTCACAATGTAGAACAAATATTTTTGGATGCACCATGCAATTAACTTTCATGTATAACATTGTACTATTGTATATGCTTATTTTCTTAGTGGATGATTTGCGTGTGTGGTTTGGTGGGCACATCATTTCTAGCTGGGGTGGGCACATCATTTCTAGTTGTGGTGGGTCAACATGAGGACTCATGGGTCGATTCCATCCTGCGCCACATAGGTTGGACCGAGACACATTATACGAAGACCCATGTGGAGGACTCGGTGTACAACACGAAGCTACCAGAGTCATGGAGGACTCTATCCCCACTGGTGATAAGCCGACTATATATGATTTGTAACCCTAGGCCCCGAGTATGTTATAGAAGCCTGGGGGCTAGTTCGTCGATAGTATACACACACGCACAATGCCTGGTATTCACGTGTACTTTGTACACACCCCTATCACTGATATACAGTACCAGGAGTAGGCTTTTTCCTCAACTGCAAGGGTCCGAACTTGGGTAAAACCTTGCCTCGTATTACCATCCAGCATAACAGTCAGGGATATCCTACCGAATGATCTGATGGAATCATATCTGCCAACACTAAGAGATATGTGTGTCTGGGGAGGGGGATGTGTGCGAGAGAGGCCTAAAGATAATGTGTGTGTGGGAGACACGTAGCCATATATATGTGCGTATATAGGGCTAGTAGAGACCATGCTTGTGTATATGTGCATGTGAGAGAAATAGTGTTTTCCAACTGAGATTAGTGAAAAGAGTGATACATAGTAGTCAGAAAGAGAGAGAGAGAGAGAGAGAGAGAGAGAGAGAGAGAGATACAGAGAGAGTGTGTGCGTGAGACACCCCGACACCCTGGGAGAGATTGTGAGCATGTGTGAAAGAGAAATGCCGATGTATATAAAGTGTGTGCACTTATGCGTTAGATAGAGAGATATATAGCACGTTTGTGAGAACGGGACGAGGCATAATGCATCTACATGTAAAAGGCGGTTCTATGCATTAAATTAAATATAAATGGCATTATTATTTTTGGATGAGATCATGAATTTTGCAATTTGCGTATGAATGAAAATTGGTCTATCAGACACCCATAATCTATTGAATAACATGTGCATGTGTTTATTTCATATTGTCGATCCATAGAGTGAGAGCGATTTGAAATACAGGCAATGCATTGCTTTTGCAATTCGTATATAAACATTAATTAGTGCACTCCATGTTGTTAGTGTGAAGCATTTTATACATTTGTCACTTACATGGATACATTCCAAATTGCTAGCTATGAAATAGAATACATGTTGAATCCAACATAAAGGGGGTTTCGAAGATTCGAATTCATAGGAAGTGCATTCATCCATTTGAACCCGAGATAATGGCATTTGTAAATCAGATCTAAAAGGGGGCATCAATCTTTGTTGTGCATTTGAACATGCTATATATTCATACGCATGTCTAACTATTTTTTTGCAACCAAGGATATTATATCTGGAACCATGCATGAACTGAGGTAAGTTGCATATTTTTTTAATATATACTCATGTACAATGTATATTCAAATGTACCCCATCCATTCGAAAATAATCGTAGTTTTAGTATTTTCAAGAGTAAAGATTTGTGAAGTTTGACAAATCCTGAAAGTTCAATTCAAGAGAACCGAAAACGTTAATGCTTCTGCTCCCAAATATTGAACGAAGCGCCAAATAAGGCTCTTGGTCACCCGAAACTGCGTGAGACTAATGTTTGGTGGTAGGAAATTACTGTCCTGACTCTGGCACGTGTAGCCTATCAGCCAGATGTCCAAAGGTCTAAAGTGGGGTAGGTTTGTAACTTCACCAAGAAGCCAGTATCAACCACCTCCTAGAAGCATTCATACTCCATGGGCGCCTAAACACCCATGCGCTTGGCCAAAATCTATCCCGCCCACCATTTGGGACACCTGAGATTACTGTCCTACCCCCAACCCACAATATGTCCGAAATTTTAGATGGGGGCAAAGTTTGTAACTTTCCCCAAATTTCAAACAAGCGCGTCCCAAACCAAAACATTGTTCACCCTTAGTTTCCCCCTCCCTCCGCTTCCCCATTCATATTCCGTGGGCGCCAAAACTCCCTCTCCACCAGTCGTGAAACCCCAGCCTCCTCCGTCCTACACCCCATCGCGCCCAATCACCGCCGCCCTCCTCCATCACGCCAGAGCCGGTACCCCGACATCGTCGTCCAACGCAACCACAACCGCAACGCCCTCAAGGACTTAGCAGTTGAAGCCGAGGCAGAGCTGCCTCCACGACGCCCATGCTGACGTGCGCCATACCAGAACCACTTCGACCATGCCATCCTGCGCCTCACCGCTGCCGCTCCACTGTTGCAACCGTCCACCGCACCGGAGCTGTTCCCACGACGCCGTCGTTCGCCGCCTCAGATCTGGTTCCCCGACGCCGACAGACAACCATGGCACCACACTCAACAACTTGGCCATGGGTTCGTCCAAGGCTCCACCGTCCTCCACAACTTCTCGTTTCCAGCGAACCACAAGAAGATCATTGGAAAAACAGAAGGAGGACACAACACTGCCAACAGAAAGAGGTACTCCTCTAAGCTTATTCGTGCAAATCTTACGTCTCTGCTCACACCGTATCCATCCCATGAAAGAAACTAGTTGAGCGCTTCGTACTGCAAGTTCTTCGTGATACTAAATGCACAAGGTTTCCTCCCATTTACTATTTCACCTTTGCTATAGGTCAGTAGCCCGTCTGGATTTCAATTCAGGGTCAGTCGAATCACAATTAAAAGAAGCAGCACCCGCTTAGGCGAGCGGAGCACCTAGTCCACATGTTCGTCGGGGAAGCGGTGCATCGGTGTCTATCACAGGGGTGTGGGGCGCAGGAGCTTCTTGCGCCCGATCTGGAGGTCGACGGGGCTTGAAGGGATGGTCGGGGCGGTGCCAAGCACATCGGTGAGGTGAGGTCGAGGGGAGGACGGAGGCAGGGGACTGGGCCGGTGGTCGCTGGCGTTTTGAGGAAGATCGTAACACTGACTGGCTGGAGGTAGATGAAGGCGATCTGCCCGTTCTTTGTACATCGGACGGTACAGAAAAAATGGACTAACCTATTTGTTTTCAGTCGTCTGTTATTTTCATAGGACCACACCTTGTGGTGTGCTGGAGGAGCATCTGTATTTCCCAGCCATCCCTTTGCTCATATTTCAAAATCCTAGAATCTAGTACTCCCTCCATTTCTTTTTACTCCGCATATAAGATTTGATCGAAGTCAAACAACACAAAGTTTGACCAATTTTTTATGTGAAAATATGAACATCTACAATATTAAAACTATATAGTATGAAAATACATTTCGTGATGCATCTGATGATGTTGATTTATATTGTTAATGTTTATATTTTTTAATATAAAGGTAGTCAAACTTTACAAAGCTTGACTTTGACCAAACCTTATATGCAGACTAAAAAGAAATGGAGGGAGTAATTTCGTGTGCCATGCATGTTGTAGAGCTATCATATGTCTCCCGTCATTTATTTCTCACCGACCTGCTATCTGCTACCTTTACACTGTACTACTTGTGCACACACTTCACCCATCACTACTAGGGAAAACCCTAGAAGTAGCGAAGGTTTAATGCCTATCAGTAGCGCGGGGAACCGCGCTACTAGTAAGGCGCTACAGCTAAAGGTTAGCAGTAGCGTGTGTTAACCCACGCTACTGCTATGTCGACTTAGTAGTAGTGCTTTCATCAAAGAGCGCTACTAGTAATTACTAGTAGCGCTTCTCGCAGCCCGCGCAACTACCATTATTCCGTATTTTACTTTTATATCTAGTTGTATTCATACACCTTTATACAAGTTTTCATACAACAACAATTTAGAGATTTTTTTACATCATAATGAGTTATTACATCACAGGGTGAAAGAACCGTGGACTAGTTTCAAGTGGATGGACATCCACTTGAAACTAATCCGCGGTTCTTTCACCCAATAATCTAATAAATATCATCATCATCATCATCATATCATTAACAACTTATCATCATAATACATCATTGTCATATAACACCTCCTCATGATCATCGTTTTCATCAATGAGACATAACATAGCAAGTTGGTCACTAGTCATAATCACAACTACTCCTCATCGTCAACTCTAACACATTGTACCACATAATAAACATATTGTAGCTCATAGGACCTACTACATTCTCTGAGGACCTGCTATTTTCTCTTAGGTAAAATAGCATAAAACAAGATAGCCCCTGACTCTCCATTATGGAGAATGGAGATTATCCTATCTCCAATTCTTGCCTTTCGCTTAATGTTGCTTCCAAGAACCTCCTTACGACTGTCCATACATTTTTCCATTCTTTGATTAGCATGTGTTTACCGGTTTCAGAAATCTGATATGCATAGGTGAGATTCATAGGATGACCTGGTTGTATGTTCAAAACATCAAGGCGACCATTCTGATACATCAGATGAGGCACACAATCCATCGGGATTTCTGTTGAAAAACATAGTAATAACTTCGTAGTTATCAATGTAGTTCAGTTTTAGAAGTATGCAAAAGATGCACGGATGTCGTAATAGTAAAATCTTACCATGGTATCTCCATAGAAGTTACCGTGGTTCAACACGTGCACTAGTGGCACATATTCACAGGTGAGGCTGTTGCATACCATTTCAACATCGAAGGTCTCTTGGTGCTTAATGCTGAAGCGCAGATCTTCGTCCAGGCGAGGCCTGTCGCACAGACCTTGGTCATCGTTGCACCAGTTGCACTCCCCAGGGAGACTTTCGTCATCCGAGTACGACATTTCCTATGTTCATAATTCAAAGATTAAACTTGTACAATTAAATATATGTACTACAAAACTAAATTAGATCATTATTATTCATCATGGGTTGACTATGGGTCTGTCGAGTCTTTTCTTGAAAACTCTCAGCTCACGTGGTGTATATATTCGACCGTCGGTGATGGTAGCTCTTCCTTTCATTCCCGAGTGCATTACACCAAATTGTCTAGCACACAGGAATGAAGGAGAAGCTACCCCCACGACAACAGTCGGGATTCTTCGTCCTCTCATATATGGTGGAGACTCTCCCTCACTGATTCCTCTTTGACATTTGTGACCGTTGATGATGGCCGTTACTCCTCCTTCCCCTAGTGCATAACAAAGGTCTAGCACAAGGAGAAGAAGGAGAAACGACCCCCACGACAACAGTCGGGATTCTTCATCCTTTCTATATGGTGGAGCCTCGACAGACATAAAGTCAACCCAAAATATCGTTTAATTATGTTTCAAGAAAATCCAGGCCACTCGATATTTCCTGCATATTCTAGCACAAGTCATGCCAAAATTCATGGAAAAATACGGCATGGCCTTTGCTAAAAAAGGACATATCGAGCGCCTGAAATTTGTCGAAACAGAAATTAATCAACACTCCGGCAAAACATAGGCCACTCGGAGGTGTAACCTGCAAACATGACCAGTCACTTGGGCACCCACATATCCTATTTGAGCAACACAAGGTATACATGTTTTTATCTTCATCATATCTTATAGGACTCATATTGACATGGAGATTTGGCTGGTCTCACCTCGAGGTCGAAGGGGGCCAGTGACGGGGACGACGGCGGGGATGATGGAGGGGCTCCTAGATTTCTGCAAAAACAAAAACCCTATAAATTATCACTAATACATCCCGAATAGTATCATACATATAACATCACTAATACAACTAAAACCCTAGAGAATGACGGGTATTGACGACGAGGATGCGGGATAGGCATCGTCGACGACGATGCGGGAATAATTGCTTAAAATAAAAAATAACAACAAATGTGACATGTTCAACTAGTTCTATTAATTCAACTGGTTCTTACTAAAAATAAACTTACTATAAATAAAAATGAACTAGTTCTTTCTAAAAATAAACTAGTTCAACTAGTTATATTAATTTATTCTTACTAAAAATACATTAGTTCTATTGATTCAACTAGTTCTTACTAAAAATAAACTAGTTCAACTAGTTTTATTATTTTACTTACTAATTATTTTAAACACTTACTAAAGACAGTAAATAAAATACATTATACAATAGTTAAAAAACTACAGCAAAAACAGAAAAAATGAGATGGAGGGAAGAGGGGAAGGGAGGAGGAAGGAATAG
>NC_057810.1:439147001-439192437 GCF_018294505.1 Triticum aestivum | reverse complement strand
GGAGGAGGGAGGAGGTAGGAGGAGGGACGGAGGAAGTACCTCGGTGGAGGAGCAGCGCGGCGGCGGACGACGGGTTCGGCGCATGTGAGAGTGAGTGAGAGGGAGAGTGAGAGAGAGGGTCGGGGCGTGGTGAGGATAAAGTAAGTAAGTAGTAGTGCGTTTTCGAGATACGCGCTACTGCTATGGAACGTAGCAGTAGCCGTGGTTTCAGATACGCGCTACTGCTAAGTGGGGCTAGCCATCTGCGCCCGGTACAAAGATAGCAGCAGCGCGTTTTCCTAGTAGTAGCAGTAGCACGGTTTATTTAAGCAGGCTACTACTAAGTAGCAGTAGCGCACTGTTCTGTCCAGCGCTACTGCTAAGATGTTGTGTATAAGGTTTTCCCTAGTAGTGATACTCACACTATTGTTTTTTTATGCATGGGTATTTCAGACTTTGATGCAGTGTTGATGAATACAAAAAAGAAAAGACAGAAGTCGCTCCAGTGTAATTCGAAGATAAGCACTAAGTGTCTCAGCGCTCTAAAGGGTGAAGTGCCAGCAAATGGAGATAGTAAACGTAGCTATGTTGTTGATGATCTCAACTGCCACACACAACCATCCCAGGTGCTTGCTTTAACTTCGCGCTGTCGAATGTGGTTACATGTTGCATATGGTGTCTAACTTGTATTGCTTCCAATTTTGTTAAATTGCATCATCTCACTTTACACATTATACCTTTGATAATGACATGCCTTCCTGTTTTTGATACATAATACATATGTCTATTAACCATGTTCATACATCAAACTAATGCTCTTTTGTATCCCACATCAATCACTTATGACGAGACAGTCACCCGAGTGGGTTACTGTGAGACGCGCTACTCGTTTAAAGAGTGCAGTGTCATCCTCCCCACATGATTCTCAACAAACAACAAGGCTAAATGAAGATAGTCAACGCAGCTCTCTAGTTGATGACTGCAATTCCCCCACACCACCATCGCAGGTGCTTGCTCTTATTTGGTAGTGTGACATGTGGTTGCATGTTGCATATGGTCTCTACCTTGTAATGCTTCTAATTAGGGTAAATTTCATCTGCTTAGTTAACACATTATACCTGTGAATATGACATGCGTTCCTATTTTTGGTACATATTACGTCTTTGTATTAACCATGTTCTTAATCAAACTACTTTTCTTGTGTATCCCTCATCAATCACTTCTGACGAGACACCTTCAAGTTGACAATGTAATATTGGTTGCATCTTGCATATCATTTCAAACATGTATTGCCTCTAATTTGTTGAAGTGCCACTTATAATGAGACACATCTAACTTCGTAGAGTGATTTTGGTTGGATATTTCATATGGTGTCTAGATTGCATTGCTTCCAATTTGTTGAAATGCCTTCTGCTTAGCGTTTTTTGTACATATTCCATCCTCCTACAATGTGGTTGCCATACATAAAAGTTGTGTTCGTCAGTATCATGCATCACCGAATTTGGAAGTGCGAATTTCGTTCCTTTTTCTTGTGTGTTTACTTGACAAGGCAAAATCTAAAAGGACGAAGGCACGGAAACATGGTGGTCCTCTGGTGCAACCGAAACAGATGATCTTTGCAGATTCTCCTACTACTCCTACTGCAGTGCAAGTTCCAAATCTCATCTCCCCTACTCCACAACCCCAGGTGCTTGCTCTAACATGGCAGTGTGATATCTAGTTGCATGTTGCATATGGTGCCTAGCTTGTATTACTCCTGATTTGTTAAATTGCATCTCCTTAGATTACACATTATACATGTGAATATGACACGCCTTCCTGTTTTTGGTACATACTATATCTGAATAACACACCATGTTCCCGGTGGGGGGAGGGGGCGTGGGAGAGATAGCACGAGAAATGAGAGAGGTTTAGAGAGAGAGAGACTAATATATGATGTCACGGTGAGAGATTCCTTTGAGTGTGTATATGCAAGGGGGGTATAGAGGCACGAGGAGATTTTTTTGTGTGGTGTCTATGTTGGTATGTGTGGGTGTGAGAAGATAACGAGACCTGGTGGTGAAGGCGAGGCCATTGGTTCGGTTCCGTCCTGCGCCACATTGGTCGACCCGTGACGCATTTAGGGAGACCCATGGATGACTTGTCGTACAAGACAACGATAGCAGAATTGTTAAGGACTCTGTGTCCACCGACAAAGCCGACTAGGATTTGTAACCCTGGGTTATCGGACTAAGGTAACCCCTTATCTCTGATATTACTATTCATCCAACCTAACTTTAAGGGGCATCCTACAGAATGTTTTGCTAGTATCACACTCGTCGATTAGGAAGAGAGGTGTGAGACAATGCATGAGAGACAAGCCTAAAGAAAATGTGTGTACAGGAGACACGTAGGCAGGTCTATGTATATAGAAAGGGTCGATGGGGATTGTGCGTGTGTATGCTTGTGAGAGGAAGAGTGCTTGTGATAAAGCTTAGTGAAAATAGTCGTAAATGGTTATGAGAGGGAGGGAGGGTTATATCAAGAGCATGTTTGCGAGAAAGACACCTCGGGAGAGAGTGTGTGAGCATGTGTGAGAGACCACCGATGGAGAGTGAAACTACACGTAAAAGACTGATGTACACATTGATTAAAGATATAAATTATATCCAAATATTAGGAAGGGATCATGATATTTGCAATTCGCATAAGGAACGGTCATTGATCCATCAGACATCTAGATTCTATCGAATTTGAGCATGTCTATGTTATTATTCGACATAATTGATCCACATAGTTAGTATTTTGAACTCCAAACAATGCATCGCTTTAGCAATCTAATATAAACGTGAGTATAGTTCATGTTGTGTGTGTAAAGCACATTACATACGAAAGTTACACAATGAACATTATGAATAGCTACTATGAACTAGCATACATTTGAATTCAACTTAAGGTGGTTTAAAAAAATCGAATCCAACATGAAGTCCATTCAATTATTTGAATTCGATATCATGGCATTTGTAAATCATACCTAAATTATGGGGGCACCAATCTTTGCTCTGATTTTGTACATAATAGCATATGTAGTCGTGTACAAAATAGATTCAAATTTAGCTCCTCCATTCCAAAATAATTGTAGTTATAGGTTTTTCAACTGTCAAAATTTCAAAAAGAAGCGGATAATTTAATGAGGTTTTCAAACATACAAGGTCAAATTTAACGTTGTCTATTTTGGTCAGTCCTCAAAGTTCAAGAGTACTCTAAATGTGAATGCTTCTGTTTCAAAATCTTGAACGAAGCACCAAAAGAGTATCTACTTACCCAAAACCACGTGAGACCAATGTTTCATAGTAGAAGGAAATTACTTTTCTAACTCCGACCCGTGAAACCTACCGGCCCGACGTCCAAAGGTCTAAACCGGGGTAGGTTTGTAGCTTCATCTAGACGCCACGCAACTGCCTCTGAAAAACATTCATACACAATGGCCACCTAAGCACACATGCGCATGGCCGAAATTGCTCCCGCCCACTATTTGGGACACCTGGGATTACCATCCTACCCCGAGATGCAGTAGGTCCGAAATTTGAGAGGGGGGTAAAGTTTGTACTTTCCCCAAATTTCAAACAAGCGCGTCCCATCTGTTCAAAAAAGCCAAAAACAAGCGTGTCCCAGACCTAAACATGGTTCTCCAGTAGCGGCCCCCGCCCCCGCCCCACGTCCGCTTCCCCATTCGTACTCCACGGGCACCAAACCTACCTCTCCACCAGCCACGAAACGCCGGCGTCCTCTGTCTGCCACCCCATCACACCCATCAACCGCCGCCCTCCTCCATCACGCCGGAGCCGATACCCTGACGTCTTCGTCCACTGCAACCTCAACCACAACGCCCTCCACGACTAGTAGTTGAAGCCGAGGCCGAGCCATCCGTACCCGAGCCAGTTCAACCACGCCGTCCTGTGCCTCACTGCTGCTGCTCCAACTTCGCCACCGTCCACCGCACCGGAGCTGTTCCTGCTACGCCATCCTTCGCCGCCTCGGGTCTGCTTCCCCTCCGCCGACATACGGCCACGGCAACACAGTCAACAATTTGGCCATGGGTTTGTCCAAGCCTGCACCCTCCTCCAGAACATCGGTTTCCCTGGCAAAAAGAAGAAGATCGGCGCGACATGTGGAGGCGACCACACTAGCAACCAAAAATGGTACTCCTCTTCCCTTATTCATGCAAATCTTACGTGTCTGCTTGCATGGTATTTATCCCACAAAAGACACTAGTTGACCGCTTCTTCTTGATACTAGATGTTGCTAGTTACTCGTGATGCACAAGGTTTCTCCTCATATACTATTTCACCTTAGCTAGAGGTCCGTTGCCCCCCTGGATTTCAATTCCTGGTCAGTTGATTCCCATTTAATGGAAGCATTCCCCAGCATAACAGGCGCTAGTTCGCCTATTACGCCGGGGAAGCAGCGCCTTGGTGTTTATCTTAGGGGCGTGTGGGGCCTAGAGCTGCTGGCGCCCAATCTGGAGGTCGGCCGGGATTAAAGGATGGCCTGGGGGCGCTACCAAGCACGACGGTGGTGTGAGGTCGAGGGGAGGGTGGGGCGGTGGAGGCAGGGGTCTGGGCCAGTGGTCGCTGGCGATTCGAGAAAGATCTTCAATAGTGACTGGCGGGAGGTAGACGAAGGCCATCTGCCCATTCCTTATAGATCGGACGGTTCATAAAAAAATCGACTGACCTATTTATTTTCAGTCGATTGTTATCTTGATAGGACCACATGTGGTGGTGTGCTGGAGGAGTACCTGCATTTCATGTGCTCATATATTACAAAATCATACGGAGTAGAATCTAATTTTGTTTGCCATGCAATGTTGTAGAGATATCATATGTCTCCTATCATTTATATTTCAGCTATCTGCTATCTGCTACTTTTACAGTGCACTAGTTCTGCACACACTTCACACATACTCTCACTATTGTGTCTTTATGCAAGGGTATTTCAGACCCTGCCTTGACAGAAGCAGAAAATATAAGAGAGAAGTCACTCCAGTGTCGTACACGGTTAAGCCAGACACATTTCAAGACTTTAAAGGGTGTAGTCTCAGCAGATGGAGACGGGGAACGTAGCTCTGGAGTTGATGATCTCGCTCGCCGTGAACCACCATCCCAGGTGCTTGGTTTAACTTCATGGTGTCATATGTGTTTGCATGTTGCATATGGTGTCTAGCTTGTATTAAAAAGGCCGAAGTCGGTCTTTATCAAGATAAGGAAATATATTTTTTACATGAACCACCATCCCGGGAGCACCAGAAGACAAATAGCTAGTCAGGGCACTGGCCGAGCCAGTGACAAGCCCAGCACAGACATGCATCACCTGGAAGCCAACTAAAAAGCCACGATGGTGGTGAAGCAGCCCGCCTCCCACCAGGCTCTCAAGTCCTAGATGATCATGCTCACCACTCCAGCCGGATGTCTAGCTTGTATTGCTTCCAATTTGGTTAAATTGCATCTGCTTAGCTTACACACTATACCTTTGAATATGACACGCCGTCCTATTTTTGGTACATACTAGTACATCTGTCTATTAACCATGTTCTTACATCAAACTAATGTTCTTGTGTATCCCTCATCAATCACTTATGATGAGGCAGTCAGGCCAGTGGACTACTGTGATAAAAGATCCTCATTTAAAGAATGCAGCGTCAGCCTCCCCACATGATTCTCAAGAAACAACAAGGCTAGATGAAGATAGTGAACATAGCTCTATAGTTCGTTACCGCATTTCCCCTAGACTAGCATCACAGGTACTTGCTCTAACTTGGCAGCATGATATGTGGCTGCATGTTGCATATGGTGTCTAGATTGTAATTCTTCTAATCTTGTTAAATTGCATGTGCTATTCTGCTTAGTTTATAAATTATGCCTGTTAATGTGACATGCCTTCTTGTTTTTAGTACATAGTACATTTGTCTATTAAGCATGTCCTCACATAAAACTATTGTTTTTTTGTATCCCACATAAATCAATATGATGAGACACCTTCAGTATATGCAGTGTGATATTAGTTGCATCTTTAATATAATTTATAGCATGCGCTGCTTCTAATTTGTTGAAATGCCATTTATGATGGGACGCTTTTAACTTGGCAGAGTCATATGCATCTTTCATGTGCTGTCTAGTTTGCATTGCTTCTTATTTGTTGAAATGGTTTCTACTTAGTTTACACAAATAGTTGTGAATATGCCATGCCGTCCTATTTTCGTATTATTCCATCCTGGAATCATGTGTTTGCCTTACATCAAAGTAGTGATTGTCAATATCATGCACGAATGAGTTCTGAAGAGTGAATTTTATTGATTTTTCTTGTCGGTTTTACTTGACAATTGAAAATCAATAAAGCGGAAGGAAATTAGCAAGGCAACGAATGAAGGTGCTCCTTCCAAACGGAGGGCCTCTACAGATTCTACTCCTCCATCCCCCAAGATGATTTCCAAGACAACACATGCATAGACACTCAACTTAGCTGTGTTGGTGATGAGCACGTCTCCCCTAGTGCACCATCGCAAGTGCTCCCTCTAACTTGGCACTGTTATATATGGTTGCATGTTATGTATGATGTCTAGCTTGTATTGCTTCTAATTTTGTTGAATTTCATCTGCTTACTTTACACATTATACTTGTGACTAAGACACATGTTCCCGTTTCTAGAACATACAATATCTGTCTATCACACCATGTTCTTACATCAAAGTATATTTGTTCTGAAGAACTAAATTGTTATTCGTTTTTCTTGCCGGCTTGACTTAACATGGCACAGAGAAAGAGGAAGCAACATAGAACAACAGGGAAAGGGAAGCGGAACAATCCTGCAGATTCTGCTGGTACTGATGGTGCAATAGAAGGCCAAAGTCCGGCGGAAAATTGTACGGACAGGGTATCCCGTGCTACACGAGCTGCAGAACAAGCCAAACAGAAACAAATAGCTACCACCAAACAAGCAGAGACAGCCCTAGTTGTTGCAGCACCTTCGAGAGTACCACCAGCTGCACGATTTACTCGTTGGTCAACTCAGCTAGCAGCACATTCCCAAGCTCCCTTTCCACCTGACACTACTTCCAAAGCACTCTTGACACAAGAAGAGTAGGCAAGATCAGCTGAACTTTGTGAGCTTCAACAGCAAGAAGGTAGTTGCTGGAGTCAAGTTAGTTGCATGCTTCTTTATATGTAGTCTCACAGTTTGATGTACACTAACACTTCCTATTTTCTTTGTTGGACTAGAACCTAGGTGCAAGAGGATACAAACATCAGGGATAATGTTCGATAGGTTAACTAAATCTAGAGGCAGAATAATGGAGATCTGATTTGAGGCAGGTTTAAAAAGGCCATGTGATGCTACAGAGTCAGCCAAGTTAGTATCAGAGGAAGCGGTTGCCGTTAGGTGTCATGTACGTATCCTCCCAACATGGATTCAGTACAAGAATGACAAAGACGAAACCCAGTTCAACACCTTCCTCGACTATTTATCTGTAAGTATGGTTATGTATGTAAACTAGTAATATCGTCTTGCTCCGTCCAATACTTTCTAGGTTGCTGATAATGAGACTCCCATAATTTTCAACAGATGAGGTTCAAGTTGGATAGCCATGATGATGCAACAAGACAAGCTTGCACCCATGTTTTCAAGTCTACTCTGCGACAATATCGGTATACCTTGAGGAAAACTCACTTTGAAGGCAAGGCTAACAGTGAACTTGCCCAAACATCTCCAGTGGAAAATATATCGGATGAATACTGGAGAGGCCTCGTTAAACACTGGTCTGATCCGAAGTATCAGGTACATTATATTTATGTGATCAGATCACATGTTGAAGTCCTATTTACGCATGTGCCACACAAATCTATATTCTTGTAGGTGAACTGTCCAAAGAACAAGGCCAACCGTACGAAAGTGAAATTCCAACAGACGACATGATCTCGTAGCTATATTGCACACTGTGAGGCTCTTGTAATTAGCTGTTGTTTCACTCTTTTCACTGTACCATATTATGAGAACTATATTGACTTGTTCCAAATGCAGAGGAAAGCCCGCAAGGACCAAAAAGTACCTGAACCAAATGTTGTGGAAATCTACAAGGACTGTCACACCAGCAAGACGAAGGGCATGACTACAGCAGTCAAAGCCGCTGTTGTAAGTCCTTAATCCTCATGCCTTTTAACTACTACTTACTTTGACTTGTGCCTTGAACTGCATGGTTTGCAACCAATGTCTATTACTCTTTTCAATTTTATACACAATTGTCTTAGCATATCATTGCACCTTACATGGTTTAAAAGAGAGGAGTGATGTTCCTCTGATCTTGACCTGTAATCTAGTTCCATGTTGGACTTGCCCACACAACGTTACAATTGCCTGTTTGTCTATTCTCAGTTGTTTTGTGATATGAATGATGTCATACTATGCTTACCGTATTATAAACTTTGTCTCTTTATCCTTAGCTATCAATACAATGTGCAGAAATAGACAATTCATTAGCCATGGTACATGGTCTTATGTTTTGAACCTGGTTTTATTATGTACTTTGCAATAAAATACAACTAATATTTAACATGGGTTCACCCGAATAAGTTCTGTATATAGACCAAAGCTATTTTGTTTGGTTTTGCTGCCTCCTTAATATCTTCTGTTCTGGTACTACTAATGTAAAAACTCAACTTTTCAGGAAGCTATGGAAAAAATGGTGGAACCACCACCTTCTGAAGGTGGTGAGGCAACTATAACCGCAATGTCAGCTATTGCTGCAGTGGGTCAGTACCTGTCCACTAATAGTGCCAAAAGCACGTTCCTGCGTGGGTTGGTTGTTAAGGCAATCTCGTCCAAACTGCCTCATGATCAAGATATGCAAGCTCAAAACAATGTTATATCTGCACTATAGATAGAAGTCCGTTCCTTAACAGAGACCCTTTGTGAAATAAGGACAAAAATATTTCAAAGTCGTCAAGATATGCATGGTTTTAAAACCAGACTATCAGACATTTGCTATGTTGTTCAGGAGCCTAGGAGAAATGAAGGCGAAGGTTATGGTGCTCCATCGGATAATACATCATGAAAAGGTACCATTTAGGTCAAATGAACTGAGCTTCTGAACTTCAGGTGGTGCATTTATCTGCCAGACTGTTAACTTTATGCCAACCTTCCTTTTGTTTTATAGTTGCAATTTGTTATGTTGCGATACAAAATTTGTTCTTAACGTCCAGCCACTGGCTAAAGAAAACAGCAAGCCATTTTTGTATAGTGTAGGGTGTTCCCTATATTTGCACTGGTGGCAATCTTTGATGCCAGTGGATGTAATCTGTGCAATCGCCTTAATAGCCTAGCGTTAGTTTCGGGCTTATTTATTTCTTAGTCTTATTTTCCCTGGTTTGCTAGTGGTCGCAACAACCATGGGCCATATACGGACCGTGGTAGCCTTGACCCTGCTACGGGTTGTAGGATCCATGGGCCTCCTACGGGCCGTCTTTAAATGGGCCTCCAACACGGCCTTGGAATCGGTGGGCCTCGGGCCGTCGGATAAATGGGTCTACATGGGCCGTAAATGGGCGTAATTGGTATCGGCCCAGCACGGTAACGGGTCGTTAACAGGCTGGAGGACAGCAAAGGCTTAATTGTGTCACAGACATAACGGGTCGTTAATGGGCCAGAATATAGGACGGGCTGTAAACAGCGCAACGGGTTAACAGGCTAGAAACGGGCCGACTCTTGCCACGGGCCGAATTTGGCCCATTAGGGGAACAAGCCAGTAACGGGCCGGAAGTAATCGAGGGCCGGAAAGGATCCCAAGAACGTATGGGCCGTCAGTAGGCTGAAAGCTAACATGGGCTGGAAACGGCCCATGTGAATCATGGACTGTTAACGGGTACAAAGAAATTTACTGTTCATTACGGGCTAGAGTCACCGTGGGCCTCTAAACGGCCTAAAGATACGAAGGCCTCATATGGGCCGAAAGACGTCGTGGGCCATACATGGGCCGAAAGTGAAACGGGATGGTGTTATATTCGACGGCCCACATGACGTTGTTGGGCCGATTTCGTGCAGGCCCTGACGGGTCGTGAGTTACCGAGCCGTAAAATGGGCTATTTGCAAAGAGACCGTTAATAGGCTTTTCATGGGCCAGCCCGCTATCTTTTGACCAAGTCAAACGGGCTGGCCTTTGTCAGCTAAATGGGCAAGTTGTGACGCCCCCAGACCGATGCTTCACACGCCTTCCAGTTATTTCGTTGTTGCTGTGTGTTTTATTTGCTTGTTGCACTCATCATGGCATCATGTGCATTACATCTGCATGTTTTCATTAAAACTCGCATTCGTTCATAGTGTCGCTTCCCATTTGTCTCTATTGGCCTTTCTTAGACCCCTTCGACCTAGATCTTCGTTTTCTCTCTTCCTAAGATGGAGTCTCTTTGCACGGTACACATACCCCTCGCTTGCTCGTCCGAAATCTCTCCCGCACCCAACCCGCTCAGTCATCACCGTTGCATTCAGATCATCCCCAAACATCCCTAAAACATCTCCGTTTTCTTATTTAGACCCCCTAACCTATTTATTATCGACCCTCTGATTACGATCGGATGGACCGCATTAACCCTACCCTACACCGCTATAGTCTAACCCTAGCCCTGTCCCATCCATCCATCAAATCCTCCCTGCCGCCGCCACCCACTCTTCTTCCTTGTTGTTCGGGAGCTTGTCCCATCGCCGCAAGATCCTTCTTCCTCGGGATCTTCTCTCGTCCACCCAACCAACAAGCCTCCTCCTTCGAACTCCCCAGCCAGCCAACCAACGCCCCTGATCCCCTCCTCTCGATCCAACCACCTCGTCCTCGCGAGCATCACCACCGGGGCGCCACCTCACCGAGCCTCTACCGCTCCTCCCGTGTGTGCCTCCAGCCCTCCACTCGTCCTCGTCGCCCGCCATCTTCAACGCAGCACCACAGGAGCCAGCAGCTGCAGCCCCAAGCCCTCTGCTTCTTCCCCTCCCCGAGCACCTCACCGCGCCAGCACTCGCGGGACCTCCAGTCCAAGCTCTACGACCAATACCCTGTAGACCTCCCCACCGTTCCCAGCGTTGCCTCCTCCCGCCGGCGACCAGCAGGTTTGCCTCAGGCCATCATGCCCCTGCCATCTCCCTGTCATCTCTCCCTTCTTCCTGTCCGCGTTTCCCCTCTGAATTCTTCTGTCTTTTTCTTCAGGCAACAGTTGTAGCCATGGCTTTGTAGCACGTTCCCCCACTCGGAGATCTAATCCGCACCTCCCCTAGCCGGATCTGGACCCAGGCACCTCCCCGCGCCCATCCCGTTATTCCCAGCCGCCGTCGCGAGTCCCATGCTGCCGGCCTTCCCTGCAACCTCGCCTCCTCTGCTTCGCACAAGCAGGACGATGCCAACTCCAAGCCCCCTACCTCACCTCTGCTTCGTTCGAGGGAGGTGGACGACGCGCCCGGTCACTCGCATTGACCGCACCCTGCCTGCTTTCCCTTCGGCCTCCAAGGCCAGCTCAAGCCGGCCCAAGCCAGATCTGGCCTGCCCGGCCTCCTCCACCGACCGGCCCATGAGGCCTGGTGAGCAGCCCCCGCCCCCTGTGCACTATTGGGCCAGCCTCTGTTTCGGCCCGTTCATGTTTTTTCCAGTTTTGCGAATTTGTCTAATTACCTAGGATTTATAGTTTTGCAGAAAAACCCCTAGTGTTCATGCATCTAATAACTAATTAACCATGCAAAATATGTAATAAATGCCCGTGCGTTGCAACGGGAGAGAAAAGTGCATGCATGAAGTGATATACACTGTCAGTCATAAAAATACGGAACTGCTGACCTTGATGCATTGCATCTGCGTTAATTGCACTCTCTTTTTTCAGGAAGACATGTGCATCCCTTCAGATAGTTTTGAATTAACATACAGAGTGAATTGGACAACATAAGATTCAGATGCTTGCAAGTTGAATCATACAGGAAGATACAAAATCCAAGTGGTTCGTGCAATGCATAAAGGCTTTAAGCTGGTTCCTTACACACTAAATAAAATAGCATTAATCATTTTGGAAATAATATGTGCAGGTACTGTTTCATTCAGTCTTCTGCTTACCTGATGGATTAATATTCTTGGTCGGTGAGATCTATGCTCTTACCCTTATTTAAAAAAGGATAAGGCGTATGCTCTTAGAATTACTTGAAATCACCGAGTTCTTTCTCAGATTGCCCCAAGAACCGAGTTAGAAATTCGTAACCCTAATTCCTCTAATCAAAAAGTGTTTCAAGTACTCGCAAAACCTGCCAGCACCAATACATCAACCATTTTTCTATAGATAATTTTGTCTTCAAATAATAGCATGTATCATCGTCACATATCATGCTATCTAAATCTATATGCACCAATCAAATAATGATCGGTGAAAGACAATGAAATAAAGGCAAACAATCTTCAGGCTGTGTAACTACAATGTTATTGTTCCTATTCTCCGTAGGCTACACCTAATCGATAGAAAGACATGCAGCCGATATGTCAGGAGCGTCCCTAACTCTTCTAGCTACGAGGATTTCACCATAACCGAGTTGAGATGGTTTAGTTTCGCCGTAACCGAGTCGAGGACGCCTCGGAAAGAAACTTCCCTATCGAGATAACTAGGGTCAGCCTGTGATAAATTCCCCTGGCGGCGACGTCTAGGGTTTGCTATATCCCCTAGCGGTGACGTTTTAGGGTTCAGATTGTTTCGTGCTCCAGAGCCCACCTTTGAAGATTTGTTCATTGCGACGAGGCTTGTTCCTGCGGGGCTAGCAATGGCAGGGTCTCAGTCCTCGGCCAACAGCGCGAAGGTGGCGGGGAGACCTACAGGTGTGGATGAATTGTTAGGCAAACTGAATCTCCAGGAGCGGGAGGAAGATGACCTGAACTTCGAGGAGGAATTCCCGGACGAGGCGGATGGGGCAGAATTCATGGTAATTGCGAGGGTGCACACTGATAGAACCTTCAGCCGTGGTGCTTTCTATGATCAGATGCGTATAGCATGGAGCTTGGCACAGGGTGCGACATTTACTGTTGTTGGCGAGAATCTATTCACTATCACGGTGAATTGTCTGGGGGACTGGAAACGAGTTACAGAGGAGGGCCCTTGGCTCTTCCGTGATCACGGTGTTCTAATTGAAAGCTATGATGGTTTTACCAATTTTGATGAAGTCGTCCTTAATAGGCTCTCAGTCTGGATGCAAATAGTTGATCTCCCTCCGCTGTACAGGAAGGATGCAATCATTAGATCCCTGGCAAAGAAGGTAGGGAAGGTTACTAGCGTGATGTTAAACCCTAGATGGGGCAATGGCAGAATTGTTCGGGTACGAGTTCATTTGGATGTTGATCAGCCTCTTATGCGTTTTGTTTCCATCACCAAAAACCAGAAGAAGGTTTACTACTCGGTTCTTTATGAGAAAATCCCAGTGTTTTGTATGTATGTGGATGCATGGGTCACACGCACTTAGAGCACGGCAACGGAAAGCATGAACCTGAGAGTATGGAGTGGGGTGAGTGGATGCTGGCACCAAGGCCTGGTATGCAAGTTCAACGCGATCATGGGAGCAACAAAGGACTGAAAGAAGTTGATATGAATAGAAATCTGAAAAACATGAAGGATGGATTGGTCGAGGTGCCTTCTAGCAGGAAAAGATTGAACAATGATATAGTTGTTTCCGATCCAATGTCAAACCAATTGGGCACGTTGCAAGCTGCTACAGATATAGAGGGAGGTGCAACAACGATGGAAATTCAGAATCATGCACTGGTAGGTACTGAGGTGGAAGATGATGATACTTCTGCACATGATTTGAAGAGGTCAAAGAAGGACAACACAGCTGTGATGGATGCCAGCCACCAGATATCGGCGAGCTCCGAGCAGGAGCTCGACCGGACGCAATGAAAATTTTATGTTGGAACTGCCGCAGGATGAGGAAGCCCGCGGCAGTTCGTGCGCTCTTGGGGATCCAAGGGCGAGTCAGGCCGGATGTGCTTTTTTTGTCTGAAGCTCATTTGAATAAAGCTAAGGCAGAAAAGTTGAGAAGGGGGCTTGGTTTTGATGTAATGGAAGTTTCAGAAAGCGATGGGAGAAGCGGAGGTTTGGTCATGTTCTGGTCTAGTTGTCTTGGTGTCACATCAACTGATGTGCAGCCAAACTATATTGACATCTGAATTAATGAAAATATTACTGGAGGGTGGCGCTTTACAGGGTTCTATGGAGAACCGAGCGCTGACAGGAAGCACTTGTCTTGGGATTATCTAAGGCAGTTGCATGCGATGAATAACCTGCCATGGCTCGTAGCTGGTGATTTCAATGAGATTTTACACGCTGATGAGAAAGACGGTGGCGCTGCACGTACTCAGCGCTGTATGCAAGTTTTTAACGTCACCTTAAGTGATTGTGGCTTGGATGATCTCGGGTACACGGGCGACAAATTTTCTTGGCGCCGTGGGCAGATAAGAGAACGGCTGGATCGAGCAATTGGAAATTTGCAGTGGGCTGATCTTTTCCCTGGTTTTAGTGTAAGTAATGAGGAGTTTGATAAATCAGACCATAGGCCAATTCTTATTACTACAGATCATTTGTCAGACTTGCAGCCGAGGGGGCCGTCTGGACCTAGGAAATTTGAAGCACGATGGTTAGCAGAAGAGAGTATAGAGACGATTGTTCAAACGGCATGGGATACTCAAAAATCTTTTGGTACAGCATCATTAGCTGTGCTTACGGCTGATGTGCATCATGCTTTACACTGTTGGGATAGGGAGGTTCTTAAGGGACCACGTACTAGACTCAGGGAGTTACAGAAGAAGTTAAACGAGGTTCTCTCGGGTCCCTTAACAGATGATGCGGTGGTTAGACAACATGAACTACACTTGGAAATTGAGAAGCTACTAGAGCAGGAGGAGCTTTACTAGATGCAACGGGGCCGAGCGGACTGGCTCACTCGCGGGGATCGTAACTCTGAATTTTTTCACAGAGCAGCAAATGGATAGCGCAAGAAAAATTTCATTAAGCGCTTACAGGAAGATAATGGCTCATGGATCGAGGACCAGGAGGCAATTAGAACACATGCTGCAACATAATTATCTAACTTATTCATGGGGGGTGTGCTTGCTCCAGACTTGAATGTTGTTGAGAAGGTGAAGCCGAGAGTGACTAACGCAATGAATGACGAGCTGAATAAGCCCTATACAAGAGAGGAAGTTAAAAAAGCTTTATTTAATATCGGTGATTTAAAAGCTCCTGGTCCGGATGGGTTACATGCTGTTTTTTACAAACGATTTTGGCATATCATTGGTGAGGATTTGGTTGATGAACTATTGATGGTTGTTAATTCTAGGAAGATTCCATAAGGGTGGAATGATACCACTATCGTGCTCATACCGAAGGTCAATGATCCATCAGTCATAACTCAGTTTCGGCCAATCAGTTTATGCAACGTGGTGTATAAGGTGATCTCAAAATTACTAGCTAATCGTCTAAAACATATTTTATGCGAGATTATATCTCCCAATCAAAGTGCGTTCGTTCCGGGACATCTTATCACGGATAACTTTTTGGTAGCTTTTGAGTCATGTCATGCAATCAAAAAGAAGACTACGGGTAAATATGGGACATGTGCGGTTAAGCTTGACATGCACAAGGCATATGACAGGGTCGAGTGGATTTTTTGGAGACCATACTGTTGCGTCTAGGGTTCAGACCAAACTGGGTGGCAATGATCATGGAATGTGTAAGTATAGTGAAATATCAGGTACGAGTAAACAATGTGTTAACTGATTTTTTTGTCCCTTCCAGGGGACTCCGACAGGGAGACCCTTTATCACCATACTTGTTTTTGCTCTGTGCTGAGGGCCTAACAAGCTTGATCACATATGAGGAGGAGGCTGGTAATATTATGGGAGTGAAGGTGTGTCGTGATGCTCCTTCGGTATCTCATATTTTATTTGCGGATGACTCTCTTATCCTTATGCGAGTAGATGCCACTAATGCTATCAGCCTCCGGCGGGCACTTGATGATTATTGTGCAGCTTCTGGACAAATGGTGAGCGAGGCCAAGTCCAGTATTTTCTTTAGTCCTTGCACCGCTGTTGATATTAGAGTGGAGGTTTGCACTGCACTAAATATCATGGTGGAAGCCATCACGGATAAATATTTGGGATTGCCTCCAATTGTAGGTGTGGACAGAACAGATTGTTTTCAACACCTCATTGACAGAGTTTTGAGTAGAATAAGAGGTTGGAAAGAGAAATTGTTATCCTATGGAGGTAGGGAAGTGCTACTTAAAGCTGTCATACAAGCTATTCCTTCTTACGCTATGTTAGTTTTTAAACTACCCAAACAGGTTTGCAATAGTATCACCACAACTATGTCTAAATATTGGTGGGGAGATGATGATCTGCAAAAACACATGCACTGGTTTGCTTGGTGGAAAATGTGTGTCCCAAAGGAAAAGGTTGGAATGGGTTTTAGAGACTTGCATTGTTTTAATTTGGCTCTTCTCGCAAAGCAGTGTTGGAGGTTGTTATGTGAACCAAATTCTTTATGTGCTAGAGTTTTGAGAGCAAAATATTTTCCTGATGGAGACCTTCTTAACTGCGGCCTTAAGAAGGGTAGTTCTTATACATGGCAGAGTCTATGGAGTGGAATTCAGTCTTTTAAGCGAGGGCATATTTGGAGAGTTGGAGATGGGGCACAAATTAACATCTGGGAAGACCCTTGGATACCAAGTAGTCCTACTCGAAAGTTAATGACGCCAAGAGGTAACATTGTGATCACAAAAGTTTATGAACTCATTGATACAGAAAATAGAGTGTGGGATGAACAGTTGATATCGGAGTTGTTTTGGCCTATTGATGTGCAACGCATATTAAATATCCCACTGGCTTTGGGGATGATGGATGATTTTGTGTCATGGCACCATAATAGAAGTGGAACATTTTCGGTTAGATCGGCATACCATGAAGAGTGGGAGCATCAACACGGACGAAAGTTGAGGATGACTAACTCAATACAAGCCTCAAGTACTAGTCCAGTTTGGCGTACCATTTGGAAATTGCGTGTGCCGGCAAAAATAAAAATTCATGTATGGAAAACTTTGCTTGGCGCCATCCCTTGTAATGGAGTCCTTGCTAACAGGCATATGATCACAAGCTCTCAATGTCCTCTCTGCACTTTGGATTGTGAGAGTATTAGACATGCCATGTTCTTGTGCCCTAGAGTTCAAGAAATCTGGAGGATATTGGGACTCCAAGATGTGGTTCAGGAGATGTGTGCGCTAGAAAGGGATGGCGAATTGGTGCTGGCTGATCTTCTTCTATCAACGAATAATAACATGGCTCATATGACTGATGTTCAACGCAATGACCTTGTGGCCACTACAGTGTGGTATGTTTGGTGACGCTGCTACACTCATGGTGAATATGTGTATGAACCAAGCAGGTCAGCGTAAGCAATTTTAGCTCTTGCTAAGAATTTTTCCAAGGCAAAATCGAAGCAAGCGAAACTGAGAAGATATGGATGGAGTAAGCCATCGGAGGGAGTTATCAAACTTAATGTCGATGCCACTTTTGATCCTGATAGGGGAACAGGGGGTACGGGTGCAATATTACGAGACGAAGCTGGTTTCTTCGTCGCAGCTTCATGCAGTAATATCCCTTTTGTGGAAGACGCGGCTACGGCAGAAGCTAGAGGTATGCGAGATGGGCTCTTACTCGCAAATGAAGTTGGGTGCAATAAAATTTGCGTCGAGTCTGATTGCATGGAGGTCGTCGATGTCATGCAAGGGGGTGGTAATTCGCTAGGCCCGGCAGCCGCAATTTATGAAGAATGTTCTTTTCTTGCTAGAAATTTTATTTCTATTATGTTTTCCTACTGCCCTAGGGAGGCCAATGCGGCGGCAGATTTATTGGCTAGAAACTCGGAGTTCTCTCATACAATTGTTTGGAAATCGGAGCCTCCGGAATTTCTAGTAGATGTGTTAACAAACGATGTATCACTTTTTGCGCATGAAATATAAACCGCCATGACGGCTTTCCCTCCAAAAAAAAGACATGCAGCCGATGGGTGTGCTGCAGATAATTGCGACACGATGCCCGACGGGGCGAGGAGGCCGTTGAGAATACCAGCTGTGTGGCTGACCACAAGTGACCGGGTAGAAGGCGTGGCCGCTGCACCTGCACGGGCCTCGTCGTGTCTCCTGATGCAAATCATGTAACCATAGCTGGCGGTTAGGGAAACTTTAGATTGGGAACAACCAGGGGGCAGACCACTCAAAATCACAGAAGCGATTTATAACAACATTATCAGCTAGCGGCGGCTGGAGCTCATCAGCCCCAGTCCCTAGCAGCGAAGCGCATGCTGCACCCGCAATGACGGCTCCCCGTGCTCCCTTCCCTGCTCCACAACCAAGTTGCTGCCTCGTGCATCTCGACCCAGACTTGACTGTGGCAGCACCCAGACTTGACCTGGCGGCCGGATCCAGCTCCCCATGCTCCCTTCCCTACTCCACAACCCAGGTGCCACCCTGTGCACATCCACCCAGACTTGACCACGGGCGGCCGGATCCGGCACGGACACACGCGCCGGCGGCCGGATCGAGCAAGGATGCTTGCGGTGGCGCCTAGATCCAGGCACATGGCGAAGCTCGGCGACCCCTTCCTCGTGCGCTATCTCTCTCTCGAGTCGGGATTGGGGCATGCGGGAACCAGATGAGGGGACTTGCTGCAGGTATCGGCGCCTCTATCCGACCAGAAGGAGTCGAATCTAGATCGAGCTGGGGATGGTAGGGAGCGGCGGGGTTGGTGGTGGATGATGATGCGCGCGACGCCGGGGGGGGAGGTCGACCTGCCTCCGGCGCGAGGCGAAGCGGACGACAGGGTGGTCGCCGCCTTTGCAAAGCGAGGCGAAGCGCCAAAGGCATGGAGTACGAGAGGACGCAGGTGACCTATTTTTTTCCAATGCGAATCATTTTTCACTCAGGGACGTGACTGCGGGTTGAATAGCAAATAACACAGGGACTTTTTTGCAAAATTACCGCAACGGTGAACTCGAAAGACCCAATCCGTGCTTTATTATTAGGAAAAAATATGTAAAATGCTTAGAATTTGGGCCATGCTACGCGTCGGCCGACGGATATTTTTAAAAGATCCGCCGCCTCGACAGCTATTAGATACGGCGTCATCTTGCGATCCAGCCTGTCCTCATTATTGCAACAAGGGTAGTGTTGCAGAAACTTTTACAACACATCTAATGTTGCGGAAATATTGCAACAGAGTTGGTTGGTGTTGTGGAATTATTTTTTACGTAGGCTCATGGGCTTCTGCAACATAGGCTATGTTTCGGAAACATCCCGACACAGGCGCCATTGTGCATTGTTGTTGAAGCACGAGGGATGTTGAAGAAGCAATATTTCTGCAACACCGACTATGCTTCTGCAACACCAGTGACGTTGCAATCCTAGGGAGCCGACAACACCAGCCTCCTAACACCGTTGTCGTCATAAAAGTAGGGCACACACGCCTGCAACAATGGGCCTGTAATGTTGCAATCCTGGAGTGCTGACGAGAGGTTGGAGGCGAGCGGCTCTGGAGCGGTGCATGGTCCTCACCACGACGCGTGGCCCCCAGGCAACGCGGCTGGTTTCTTTCTAGAAATCATCCGGCGGAAGACAAGCTTTTTTCTTAGAATTTCATCTAGTTTAATAATATGCTACTTTCATCCATGTATAAAATGTTTAAACTGTTGTTTTCATTAATTTGCTTAAATGCCATGCTAAAATGCTTTATTTCATAACTAAATAACCGTAGCTCTAAATTTAATAAACTTTATATGTAAATGGGGTAAAAAATGCATAATTTAACATGGTGCACTTTATTTCCTTGTTTAACACATTTAAAATGGTGTTTTAGTCAGAACAGTACCAACTTTGAAATATGCATATGGAGATTTTCCGAAATTGTTGTTTGTTACTTCCGGCCTCGTTTAACCTTGCCTAAATAGTTAGTTTACTTATACTTCACCTTTTGCAATGTTTAACAACATTTAATATTGTTGGGTACATAAACGGGAGAGAACTAAATAATTAATGTGGTGTTCTGTCAATATGCAACTCGTTGCATATTGAGCTCCACGTAATTTGTAGTATTGTTTGTGCATATTGACATGCATGCCTATTTAAACCGGACATGCATCATATTTTATTGTGCATCATGCCATGTTTTATGTGATGGTTGTTTACCATGATGTTTCCTTCTTTCTGGTTGCGCTTCTCCTTGGTAGTTCTGGTTAAGTTGCGATTGTGAGGATTCGTTCGACTACGTCCGTTTGTCTTCTTCATGGACTCGTTCTTCTTCCTAGCGGGATTTCGGGCAAGATGACAATTACCCTCCATATCACTTCTATCTTTGCTTGCTAGTTGTTCGCTCTATCATTATGTTGCGCTACCTACCACTTGTTTATCATGCCTTCCATATTGCCATGTCAAGCCTCTAACCCACCTTCCTAGCAAACTGTTGTTTGGCCAAGTTATCACTTTGCTCAGCCCCTGTTATAGCGTTGCTAGTTGCAGGAGAAGTTGAAGATTGTTCCATGTTGGAACATGATGATTTTGGGATATCACAATATCTCTTATTTAATTAATGCATCTATATACTTGGTAAAGGGTGGAAGGCTCAACCTTATGCCTGGTGTTTTGTTCCACTCTTGTCGCCCTAGTTTCCGTCATACCGGTGTTATGTTCCTTGATTTTGCGTTCCTTACGCGGTTGGGGTTATGGGACCCCCTTGACAGTTTGCTTTGAATAAAACTCCTCAAGCAAGGCCCACCCTCGATTTTTACATTTGCCTAACAACTTAAGCCTTTTTCCCTTGGGTTTCCGGAGCCCGAGGGTCATCTTTATTTTAAACCCCCCCAGGCCAGTGCTCCTCTAAGTGTTGGTCCGAACCGGGCAACCTGCAGGGCTACCTCGGGGAAACTTGAGGTCTGGTTTTACTTGTAGCTTGACCTATCCGTTGTGCCCTGAGAACGAGATATGTGCAGCTTTTATCAGGTCACATTCGGGCGGCTTTGCTAGTCTTGTTTTACCATTGTCGAAATGTCTTGTAACCGGGATTTCGAGTCTGATCGGGTTATTTCGGGAGAAGGAATATCCTTCGCTGATCGTGAGAGCTTGTGTGTCAGGACCCCGACTCGATGTCACATCGATCTAGCCGGTAACACCTCATATCACTTTGCGGCCTCACGCACGGTATCCCCACGGGTGTCGTCTTACCTTTGCCCGGGACCGTTTGCGCCTTTTGGCTCACGTATATGATAGTGTCGCTAGCATCCATATGATAAGGAGCCCGGGCTGACATGACTAGTCGTAAACCCAAAGTGGCACAGACTTACAGGGACAGGCATCCATGACCCAGCTTCGAACGTGTCGGTCATCAGCAAGTGGGTCCGGGCTGTAGCACTGGGCTAACAGGACTCCGGTAAACCGGGCTGTAGCGGGCTAACAGGACTCCGGTACTCAAAGCGTGACATTTCCCCGAAGGGACAGACACAGGAACGAAGAAGGACACATGCCGGCCAGCCTAAGTGTTCTAGAGCAGTAGCAAGCTACCATGGCTCAGCGGTAACACTAGGAGACATTTCCCGGTAAGAGAGGCTACTAAAGATAAACAACTAGATAGTCAGATCCCACACATACCAAGCATCTCAATCATACACACAATATGCTCGATATGTGCAAATACAACGAAGCATCACAACATGACTCTATGACACAAGTACTTTATTTAGGGCTCAGGGAGCCATACATAACATACACAAAGGTACGGGTCTCACGACCCAACATACAAGTCATACAGTCATACAAGCCAACATCGAAAGTAACTTGTCTGAGTACAGACAACTAGTAAAATAAAAGAGGCTTGGAAAGCCTAACTATACTACGTGGTCCTCCACAAGCTCAGGGTCACCACCTGGGTCTTTAGCCTACTCGTTGATGTCAACGTCTACATAGAACCCATCAGAAGGGGTTGCAGCGTCTTCTGTAAAAATGTAGATTATAGCAACATGAGTACAAAGGTACTCAGCAAGACTTACATCAGATCCTACATACATGCATAGTATCAAGAAGGGTTGGTGGAGTTATTGCAGCAAGCCAGCTTTGACTCTTGGCTAGGCTATCCTACGATACTCCAACTTGAAATGGTTTTGCGCACACGAGTCCATTACTCACCACTTCAATACACTACCGAGGATCCGCCTCCGTCTTCCTACGGAAGAGCCATCCTCGGCACTCACACTAATCTTGAGGCTTTTAGTAGTTTCCATTTACTTGTCTATGAACTGTATAGGCAACCAAGTAGTCCTTTACCGCGGACGCGGCTATTCGAATAGATCATGTTAACCCTGCAGGGGTGTACTTCTTCATACACGCTCTCACCACTTACCGTCGTTTACACGACATGTACTCGGCAACCTTCAAGCGGAAGCCCAACGTGGGTGTCGGCCACGACCTACCTAATCACCTAAGCCTCCAGTCCAGGTTTATCGCCTATTCAGGTTCCATCCGCAGGGAGTCCGGCCGAGGTTTCCCATACGGCCCCGAACGATGTGAACAGGGTTCCCGAGATACCTAACGGGTATTCGGTACACCCGGCCACGTACCTACCGCATCACAGCCCACCCCTACGGTCAGCGCTGTCCACGGACTCCAGTAGGCTACAAACACCAGAAACTACTTGCAACTCCTGGACGGAGAACTAGGGTGAATAAGAAGTCGAGAGGGTCCATTGGTTTCGGGCCCAATGCATGGTAGTAGCTGATTCTTAAATCACACATACAGATCTCAGTGCTTAAGGTCGGCTTCAATGAAACAACCCACCATGTACTCCTACATGGCCTCTCATCGATACCTTTACCAAATCGTGTTCACCACACCACTCTCATTACCGACATAATCATTTCACTCTAGCCCATCACCCAGATGAACCAGACCTGACACGACTCTAAGCATAGCAGGCATAGCAAGGTAGGGACAACACATACATATGGCTCAATCAACTCCTACACATGCTAGTGGGTTTCATCTAGTTACTGTGGCAATGACAGGTCATGCAGAGGAAATGGGTTCAACTACCGTAACACACAGCAGTTTGAATCGCGTTGTCTTAATGCAGTAAAAGAGAGCAGGAGCGAGAACATGGGATTGTATCGATATGATCAGATGGTTGGTTGCTTGCCTGATGGTTCGTTGCACGGATACGGTTCTTCGTTAGGGTAATCACGGTACTCCTCGGGGACAGATCCTGTCGCAAAGGACATCGATACACAAACATCACCAAACAATATGCAACAATATGATGCATGCATGAAACATGGCAATATGAGTGTGTTGGGCTAATGCAACTAAAACCAGAAGGGTTTGAACAAATTTGAATCAAGGATTCAAATTTCAAATTCAAATATGGCCTTTTAAAGTGCCTTTTCTTGTTCTGATTAAAACATCAACTTAACTTGTTTGATCATGCATGGAAATGGTACAGATGGATAGATTGGATTTTTCTGATCATTTTTCATATATAATTTGTCCAATTTGGAGTTACAGAATAAAAGTTATGAATTTTTGAAGTTTAATTAATATTCTGGAATTTCCTGATTTAATTCAACGCTGTCAGGACCCCGACTCGATGTCACATCGATCTAGCCGGTAACACTTCATATCACTTTGCGGCCTCACGCACGGTATTCCCACGGGTGTCGCCTTACCTTTGCCCGGGACCGTTTGCGCCTTTTGGCTCACGTATATGATAGTGTCGCTAGCATCCATATGATAAAGAGCCCAGGCTGACATGACTAGTTGTAAACCCAAAGTGGCACAGACTTACAGGGACAGGCATCCATGACCCAGCTTCGAACGTGTCGGTCATCAGCAAGTGGGTCCGGGCTGTAGCACTGGGCTAGCAGGACTCCGGTAAACCGGGCTGTAGCGGGCTAACAGGACTCCGGTACTCAAAGCGTGACATTTCCCCGAAGGGACAGACACAGGAACGAAGAAGGACACATGCCGGCCAGCCTAAGTGTTCCAGAGCAGTAGCAAGCTACCATGGCTCAGCGGTAACACTAGGAGACATTTCCCGGTAAGAGAGGCTACTAAAGATAAACAACTAGATAGTCAGATCCCACACATACCAAGCATTTCAATCATACACACAATATGCTCGATATGTGCAAATACAACGAAGCATCACAACATGACTCTACGACACAAGTACCTTATTTAAGGCTCAGGGAGCCATACATATCATACACAAAGGTACGGGTCTCACGACCCAACATACAAGTCATACAGTCATACAAACCAGCAGCGGAAGTAACTTGTCTGAGTACAGACAACTAGTAAAATAAAAGAGGCTTGGAAAGCCTAGCTATACTACGTGGTCCTTCACAAGCTCAGGGTCACCACCTGGGTCTTTAGCCTACTCGTTGATGTCAACGTCTACATAGAACCCATCAGAAGGGGTTGCAGCGTCTTCTGTAAAAATGTAGATTATAGCAACATGAGTACAAAGGTACTCAGCAAGACTTACATCAGATCCTACATACATGCATAGTATCAAGAAGGGTTGGTGGAGTTATTGCAGCAAGCCAGCTTTGACTCTTGGCTAGGCTATCCTACGATACTCCAACTTGAAATGGTTTTGCGCACACGAGTCCATTACTCACCACTTCAATACACTACCGAGGATCCGCCTCCGTCTTCCTACGGAAGAGCCATCCTCGGCACTCACACTTATCTTGAGGCTTTTAGTAGTTTCCATTTACTTGTCTATGAACTGTATAGGCAACCAAGTAGTCCTTTACCGCGGACGCGGCTATTCGAATAGATCATGTTAACCCTGCAGGGGTGTACTTCTTCATACACGCTCTCACCACTTACCGTCGTTTACACGACATGTACTCGGCAACCTTCAAGCGGAAGCCCAACGTGGGTGTCGGCCACGACCTACCTAATCACCTAAGCCTCCAGTCCAGGTTTATCGCCTATTCAGGTTCCATCCGCAGGGAGTCCGGCCGAGGTTTCCCATACGGCCCCGAACGATGTGAACAGGGTTCCCGAGATACCTAATGGGTATTCGGTACACCCGGCCACGTACCTACCGCATCACAGCCCACCCCTATGGTCAGCGCTGTCCACGGCCTCCAGTAGGCTACAAACACCAGAAACTAGTTGCAACTCCTGGACGGAGAACTAGGGTGAATAAGAAGCCGAGAGGGTCCATTGGTTTCGGGCCCAATGCATGGTAGTAGCTGGTTCTTAAATCACACATACAGATCTCAGTGCTTAAGGTCGGCTTCAATGAAACAACCCACCATGTACTCCTACATGGCCTCTCATCGATACCTTTACCAAATCGTGTTCACCACACCACTCTCATTACCGACATAACATTTCACTCTAGCCCATCACCCAGATGAACCAGACCTGACACGACTCTAAGCATAGCAGGCATAGCAAGGTAGGAACAACACATACATAGGGCTCAATCAACTCCTACACATGCTAGTGGGTTTCATCTAGTTACTGTGGCAATGACAGGTCATGCAGAGGAAATGGGTTCAACTACCGCAGCACACAGCAGTTTGAATCGCGTTGTCTTAATGCAGTAAAAGAGAGCAAGAGCGAGAACATGGGATTGTATCGATATGATCAAATGGTTGGTTGCTTGCCTGATGGTTCGATGCATTGATACGGTTCTTCGTTAGGGTAATCACGGTACTCCTCGGGGGCAGAACCTGTCGCAAAGGACATCGGTACACAACATCACCAAACAATGTGCAACAATATGATGCATGCATGAAACATGGCAATATGAGTGTGATGGGCTAATGCAACTAAAGCCAGAAGGGTTTGAACAAATTTGAATCAAGGATTCAAATTTCAAATTCAAATATGGCCTTTTAAAGTGCTTTTCCTTGTTCTGCTTGAAACATCAATTTAACTTGTTTGATCATGCATGAAAATAGTACAGATGGATAGATTGGATTTTTCTGATCATTTTTCATATATAATTTGTCCAATTTGGAGTTACAGAATAAAAGTTATGAATTTTTGAAGTTTAATTAATATTCTAGAATTTCCTGATTTAAATTAAATCCAGAAATTCAATTACTGCGTCAGCCTGACGTCAGTGTGACGTCAGCAGGTCAACGGAACAGGTCTGGGTCAAACCTGACAGTGGGTCCCGCATGTCAGGGTGATTATTTTAATTAAAATTTAATTAAAACTAATCCTGTTTAATTAACAGGGCTGGGCCCCACCTGTCATTGACTCAGGGGAGTCAACCAGGGCCCACCCGTGGTCAAGGTCAAAGTCGGCTGCCGGCGTTTAGTCGCCGGCGAGCCCGACGCGGCGGCGGAAGTGGTTTTGGCCATTTCGGCCACCAAATGGGTTGCGGAGACCACCGGAGTGGAGCTGAGGACAACCCGCAGCTCTTGGCGGAGTCCGTTGGGGTCAGGGTGGCCGGAGTCGACGGCGGCGAGCTCGGCTGCGGCCGCCGGGGTTCGGTCGTGCACGGGAACGGGGTTGGAGCTCGAAGTCGAGCGAAGCGAGGCGCTAGGGATGCTCTACGGGGTCTTGCGAACTCGTTGGACTCGCCGGGGTGACCAAATGGTCACCGGAGCTGCGTCGACGGCGAGCTCGGCGACGGCGGAGGTTCGGCCGTGGTGGGGAGGAGGCTACGGTGGGGGAACGAGGGGGAGAAGAGGGGGAAACGGTGGCGTAGCTCACCGCGGTTGCAGTGGGCGTCGAAGCGGGCTCGGGGACGCGCTGGAGACGACGAATTCGACGGCGACGATGGTCGGAGCCCGAAGATGGGAACGGCGACGTGGCGGCGATGCAGGGCTTCCGGGGAGCTGTGGAATGGTGGGGAGGAAGAGGGAGTCGAGGCGGAGCTTCTGAGCTAGTCGGGGGAGCGAGGGGTGGCCGGAGACGGCTGCTGTGGTGAACGGCGGCGACGGTGGTGTTCGGCCGTGTGAGAGAGAGAGCGAGGGAGAGGAGAGGAGAGCCGGGGAAGAGTGAGAGAGAGCAGGGGGGGAGGCGTGGCGTCGTCCAGGGCATCGAGCGAGGAGAGGAGGGCAGGCAAGCAGGCGAGCAGGTGGCGTGGCGCGGTGGCGCGCGCGCGCGCCGGCCACACTCCCCTCCCTCTGTCGGGACGAAGACGACAGAGGAGGGAGGTGGGCTGGGCCGGCTGCTGGCTGGGCCAGCCAGCTGGCTGGGCCGCACAGTGGAGGAGCCCAGGTAAGCTCCTCCTGTATTTCTTTTTCTGTTTTTTTAATTTCTGACATTTGTTTTGATTTAAATAATATATTAAATCATTTATTTAACTTATGCCAATTTTTGCAGGAGCCATATATATTATTCCAAAGCTCTTTTATAAATGGCATAATATTTGGGCATATATTAATATATATAATTAATATAATTCCAATGCAAATACTTATGCATTAATTCCAAATGCCCAAAATAAATGTCCATGAGCCACTAAAAATATTGGTTTGATTTTTATCTCTGTCCAATATTTTCAGAGAGCAACATGAGCATTTTCTTGGACCCTTTTGGAGAAATTTTTATTTGGGTCATTTTCAAAATGATTCTGAGGGTTTCACAGATCCCCATTTCAAGTTTCTGATGAAAGAGTAAACATGATGCAACACTCTAATGCATGACTAGCTAGGGTGTGACAACTCACCCCCACTCAAAAGAATCTCGTCCCGAGATTTGGGTTCCTCCGGGAAGAAGGCGGGATATTCGAGTCGAAGACGATCCTCCCTTTCCCAAGTTGCTTCATCCTCAGAATGGTGCGACCATTGAATCTTGAGAAACTTGATATTATGATGTCGCGTGGTACGTTCGGCTTGATCGAGGATACGAATGGGGTACTCTCGATATGTAAGATTATCTTGGAGATCAAGCGTTTCGTGGTCCACTTCACGGATAGGATCTGAGAAGCAACGCCTGAGTTGAGAAACGTGGAAGACATCGTGAACTCTGGAGAGGTGCGGAGGTAGTTCCAACTGGTAGGCAACTTCTCCTCGTTTGGCGAGAATGCGAAAAGGTCCAATGTAACGAGGAGCCAATTTGCCTTTGATACCGAAACGATGGGTTCCCTTCAGAGGGGTGACTCGAAGATAACCCTCTCTTGGTCCTGGGAAAACCGGTAATGAAATCCATACCAATTTTATCCCATTTCCATTCAGGAATAGCTAAGGGTTGAAGGGTGCCAGCAGGCCGTTGGTGCTCTGCTTTTACACGACGACAGACGTCGCAATTTGCAATATACTGAGCAATTTCTCTCTTCATCCTAGTCCACCAGAACCTCTGGCGTAGGTCCTGATACATTTTAGTACTACCGGGATGAATGGTGAGAGGAGATTCATGAGCTTCCTTAAGGATCAAACGCCTCAGGTTGCGCACTTTGGGAACCACTAGTCGATTCCCGAAGTATACGACTCCTTGATCATTAATGGAGAAGCAATTCGCAATTCCTTTCTGAATGTTTCTCTTGATGCGGGAGATTCCCGGATCTACCTTCTGTGCTTTGATAATTTGATCCATAAGGGTAGGTTTTGCCACCAAGGTGGAAAGAAAACCTTGAGGTACAATGTGAAGGTTAAGCTTCCGAAATTCCTCATGGAGAAGCGGTTGACTTTGTTGTAACATCAGGTTGTTACAATAAGATTTACGACTTAGCGCATCAGCCATGATGTTGGCTTTCCCTGGGGTGTAGGTTATTCCTAAGTCGAAGTCTGTGATCAATTCAACCCAACGTCTCTGCCTGAGATTCAAATCCAGTTGGGTGAAAATGTACTTCAGACTTTGGTGATCAGTGAATATTTCGCAACGATTACCGAGGAGGTAATGTCGCCAGGTCTTAAGTGCATAGACTACGGCTGCAAGCTCTAGATCATGAGTAGGATAATTCTCCTCATGTGGGTGCAATTGCCGTGAAGCGTAAGCAATTACATGTCGATCTTGCATAAGAATGCAACCTAGTCCTTGTCGCGAGGCGTCGCAGTAGATAACAAAGTCCTTGGAGAAGTCTGGCGGTACCAGCACGGGAGCAGAGGTCAGGCGTCTTTTCAGTTCCTGAAAACTATGCTCACATTGTGGAGTCCATTCGAACTTCTTATCTTTCTTGAGGAGTTCGGTTAGAGGTTTAGCAACTTTGGAGAAGTTCTCGACAAAGCGACGGCAATAGCTCGCTAAGCCTAGAAAACTCCGAACTTGCTTGACCGATTCAGGTGGAGTCCAATTAAGGACGGCTTGAACTCGCTCAGGGTTAACAGCAATACCTTTACCAGATATTACATGACCCAGATAGGTCACTTCTGACAACCAGAATTCACATTTCGAAAATTTGGCATAAAGGCGATGCTCTCGAAGTTTCTTCAACACTAGCCTTAAATGTTCGGCATGGTCTTCCTCGTTCTTGGAGTAGATGAGTATATCATCGAGATAAACTACGACGAATTTATCCAAATACTCCATGAAGATTGAGTTCATTAACCGAGAAAAGGTGGCTGGAGCGTTGGTTAAACCGAAGGACATGACGGTGTACTCGTATTGGCCATAACGAGTAACAAAGGCCGTTTTAGGAATGTCCCCGTTTCTGATTTTGATTTGATGGTATCCCAACCTCAAATCCATCTTGGAGAAGACTGAGGATCCAGCGAGCTGATCATACAGGTCGTTGATCCTGGGAAGCGGATATTTGTTCTTGATTGTGACCAAGTTGACAGGTCGGTAATCTACAACCATCCGGTCCGTACCATCCTTCTTCTTGACGAATAGGACGGGGCAAGCCCACGGAGATGAGCTAGGTCGGATGAAACCCTTTTTCAAGGATTCATCGAGTTGTTTCTTAAGCTCGGCTAGTTCTAGTGGTGCCATCTTATAAGGTCTTCTAGCAATCGGAATGGTTCTAGGGATGAGGTCTATTACGAACTCAACATCCCTGTCAGGTGGAACACCTGGCAATTCCTCTGGAAAGACATCCGGGAAGTCACGGACTACCGAAACGTCCTCAAGGTCTGGCAAAGGGCTGGCGTTAAGAGAATATAATTGTCGCTTGGCTATTCGGGTCAAGACATTGACTATCTTCCCCGAAGGATGGGTGAGTTGAACAGTCCTAGAGAAGCAATCAATTTGGGCATGATGAGCTGACATCCAGTCCATACCCAGGATGATATTAATATCTGAAGATTTAAGGGCTATCAAAGACGCAAGGAAAACAAGTCTGTCGACTTGGATCTCATTTCCATAGCTTACCCTAGAGGTCTGCCATCTAGACCCGGGAGTAGAAATTTCCATAGTGGATGGCAAGTCACAGAATGCAACGTTATGCAAACGAGCATAATTTTCAGATATAAAAGAATGAGAGGCTCCTGTATCGAAAAGAACAGATGCCGGGTGGCAATTAACAAGAAGCGTACCGAGAACGACGTTGGGATCCTCTTGAGCTTCTTCGGCAGAGATACAGTTGACATGGCCACGTGAAGCGGTGACCGGTTTGGCGTGGAATACTTTCCCTGTCGGCTTGCCACGGCCAACAGCTTTAGCAGATTGATTGGGGTTGGTCTGGGGACACTCACGCATATAGTGACCAGATTCCCCACACTTGAAACAAGTCACGGAACTGGTACGTGGAGGAGCATTATTGGTTGGACCCCCATAGGGCTTGGCTGGAGCAGACTGTTGAACGGGGCGAGGCGCCTGGAAAGATGGCCTCGGTGTGAATCTGGGTGGCAGGGTGGTGTTGGGTACCCACACGCGGCGCTTCTGAGGACCAGCACCGGATGAGGAACCCATGTCACGGCCATGCTTGCGTGTTGCGTCATAGTCAGTCTGACCAGTTTCAGCACTGATGGCTTTGTTGACAAGTTTCGAAAAAGATGTGCACTCATGCAGACGGAGGTCACGGCGAAGCTCAGGACTAAGGCCCTTACGGAACCTTGCTTGCTTCTTGGTGTCAGTAGACACTTCCTCAGTTGCATATCGTGCGAGATTACCAAACTCCCTGCTATAGGCATCCACAGAAAGTCGGCCTTGGGTGAAACTGCAAAATTCTTCACGTTTACGGTCCATGAGACCCTCCGGAATGTGATGTTCACGGAAAGCCTCGCTGAACTCAGCCCAAGTAGTGACATGGCCCGCTGGACGCATAGCTCCATAATTCTCCCACCATAGATTGGCGGGGCCTTCAAGATGATATGCAGCAAAGGTAAACTTGTCAGCCTCCGCTACCAGCGCGGAACACAGTTTGTGAGAGATACTGCGAAGCCAGTCATCAGCGTCGAGAGGCTCGGCGGAGTGGTGGAACGTGGGTGGATGCAATTTGATAAAATCACTGAGTGACACCACGTTAGCCCTCTGATGGTGTGCTGTATTCTGTTCAATACGCTCCAACAAACGGTTTGTCTCCCGCTTGTTTCTCTCAGCTTCCATCATAACCTCGGCTAGCGAAGGAGGATGAGGCAGATTTTCATTCCTGGCTTCACTGCCTTCGGCCTGCTCTTGGGAAGCAGGGTTAGCGCGCGTGTTGACCATCCTAGGTAAACAAGACAATGATTTAGTCAGGATGGTAAAATTCCGACATAGGATACATAATGTAAGGAATAATTCGGAATGCAAGATGATCATCCGTATGACATGGTAGATACAGAAACTGCTTCTTTTATTCCATCGTCATACACACCATACAGGGTTTAGTACAAGACCAAACAAAGTACTATTACGGTGAAAAGAGGATTACATCTCATCGGAGGCATTCCAAGCTCCTATACATTATTTTTCTACACCTCCGGAAGGAGTACAAACTAGGTCATATCCCACGAGTCACGCGGGACGATAGACGACACAGCTAGTGCGAACTAGGGATACTACCACTAACTCAGACCGATCCGTAGTAGTCCTCGTAAAAGTCACCTCCATAGCCTGGAAGCTCAACATGTTCATCCGGAAACAGACGATCTCGCGGAGCTTGTGGACCATAGGGGCTAGGATGAGGTCGTGGACCAACAAACGGTGGCCTGCGGGGACCGCGAGGTGGGGTGATGCCTCCTACATCACGCCAAACCATCACGTCCGGCAGAGCAGATCTCACAGGATAGAGATCGCGCATATCTGAGAATCCAGCTTGCCCCGCCGGTGCAAACCGAGTCAACGTGGCCCAGTGGTCAGCACGGGTATTGAAGAGCTCTAACCTTAAGGCCCGATTTTCACGGTCCTTATCCTCGAGCATCTCAGCAGTGGTGCGAGTCCGTGAATCCTCCTGAGTGGAGTCTGCATAGATAGCCTGGAGATACCCTTGTGCTCCCGGAAGTGATCCTGGCATATACCGGAAGTCAGAGTCCCGAAATAAACCAGATCTGACTCGCATAATGGTCATCATAGAGTAGGCGGCGTCCTGCACAGCCATCTCAATAGTAACCCCGAGTCCATAGGAGCAGTGAAGAGGCTCGGTGGATCCAGGATAAGATGGAAATATCCTGACAGTGCAGAGATACTGGCTTTGATTAAAGTCTCGGAATTGCTCTTCGACCGTGTACTCAGGATACCAGCGGTATCCAGCCTCGGTCATTACCCTGACCAACTTGGCAGTATGGCCGGGTACATCTAGGCATCGAGTCAGGCGAACCACTTGATTGAGGTCGCGAGTGGCCATCTGAAAGCATAATCATAATGCAAAGGCATTAGAATTTCTAGCAAAATTTCGGCAGCATAACAGCTGTAAATGCTCAAAAAGGATTTTGAGACATTTGACAAAGGATTTCGTACACACTCAACATCATCATATCAAAGTTCTGAAACCATTCTAACAACATAATGTGGTAGTAGATCTGAACTAGGCTTGTAACCATCAAACTTATAAGGTACTACTGATTAGTAACACGTGATCCTGATAGAGAGAACAGATCCTAATTCCTTAACCCCCGGTGGAAGAATGGACTGACTCAGATCAGAAAGTCATAAGGTATAAGGAGTAAAAAGAGCCTTACGTTCCAACCCACAAACAATTCCCCTACATATAACTAAAGAATTTCTAGACTCAACATCGACCAGTTTGGCTTGAAGAACCTACAGGCAGTCCGGCTCTGATGCCAACGCTGTCAGGACCCCGACTCGATGTCACATCGATCTAGCCGGTAACACCTCATATCACTTTGCGGCCTCACGCACGGTATCCCCACGGGTGTCGTCTTACCTTTGCCCGGGACCGTTTGCGCCTTTTGGCTCACGTATATGATAGTGTCGCTAGCATCCATATGATAAGGAGCCCGGGCTGACATGACTAGTCGTAAACCCAAAGTGGCACAGACTTATAGGGACAGGCATCCATGACCCAGCTTCGAACGTGTCGGTCATCAGCAAGTGGGTCCGGGCTGTAGCACTGGGCTAGCAGGACTCCGGTAAACCGGGCTGTAGCGGGCTAACAGGACTCCGGTACTCAAAGCGTGACATTTCCCCGAATGGACAGACACAGGAACGAAGAAGGACACATGCCGGCCAGCCTAAGTGTTCCAGAGCAGTAGCAAGCTACCATGGCTCAGCGGTAACACTAGGAGACATTTCCCGGTAAGAGAGGCTACTAAAGATAAACAACTAGATAGTCAGATCCCACACATACCAAGCATTTCAATCATACACACAATATGCTCGATATGTGCAAATACAACGAAGCATCACAACATGACTCTATGACACAAGTACTTTATTTAGGGCTCAGGGAGCCATACATAACATACACAAAGGTACGGGTCTCACGACCCAACATACAAGTCATACAGTCATACAAGCCAACATCGGAAGTAACTTGTCTGAGTACAGACAACTAGTAAAATAAAAGAGGCTTGGAAAGCCTAACTATACTACGTGGTCCTCCACAAGCTCAGGGTCACCACCTGGGTCTTTAGCCTACTCGTTGATGTCAACATCTACATAGAACCCATCAGAAGGGGTTGCAGCGTCTTCTGTAAAAATGTAGATTATAGCAACATGAGTACAAAGGTACTCAGCAAGACTTACATCAGATCCTACATACATGCATAGTATCAAGAAGGGTTGGTGGAGTTATTGCAGCAAGCCAGCTTTGACTCTTGGCTAGGCTATCCTACGATACTCCAACTTGAAATGGTTTTGCGCACACGAGTCCATTACTCACCACTTCAATACACTACCGAGGATCCGCCTCCGTCTTCCTACGGAAGAGCCATCCTCGGCACTCACACTTATCTTGAGGCTTTTAGTAGTTTCCATTTACTTGTCTATGAACTGTATAGGCAACCAAGTAGTCCTTTACCGCGGACGCGGCTATTCGAATAGATCATGTTAACCCTGCAGGGGTGTACTTCTTCATACACGCTCTCACCACTTACCGTCGTTTACACGACATGTACTCGGCAACCTTCAAGCGGAAGCCCAACGTGGGTGTCGGCCACGACCTACCTAATCACCTAAGCCTCCAGTCCAGGTTTATCGCCTATTCAGGTTCCATCCGCAGGGAGTCCGGCCGAGGTTTCCCATACGGCCCCGAACGATGTGAACAGGGTTCCCGAGATACCTAATGGGTATTCGGTACACCCGGCCACGTACCTACCGCATCACAGCCCACCCCTATGGTCAGCGCTGTCCACGGCCTCCAGTAGGCTACAAACACCAGAAACTAGTTGCAACTCCTGGACGGAGAACTAGGGTGAATAAGAAGCCGAGAGGGTCCATTGGTTTCGGGCCCAATGCATGGTAGTAGCTGGTTCTTAAATCACACATACAGATCTCAGTGCTTAAGGTCGGCTTCAATGAAACAACCCACCATGTACTCCTACATGGCCTCTCATCGATACCTTTACCAAATCGTGTTCACCACACCACTCTCATTACCGACATAACATTTCACTCTAGCCCATCACCCAGATGAACCAGACCTGACACGACTCTAAGCATAGCAGGCATAGCAAGGTAGGAACAACACATACATAGGGCTCAATCAACTCCTACACATGCTAGTGGGTTTCATCTAGTTACTGTGGCAATGACAGGTCATGCAGAGGAAATGGGTTCAACTACCGCAGCACACAGCAGTTTGAATCGCGTTGTCTTAATGCAGTAAAAGAGAGCAGGAGCGAGAACATGGGATTGTATCGATATGATCAAATGGTTGGTTGCTTGCCTGATGGTTCGATGCACTGATACGGTTCTTCGTTAGGGTAATCACGGTACTCCTCGGGGGCAGAACCTGTCGCAAAGGACATCGGTACACAACATCACCAAACAATGTGCAACAATATGATGCATGCATGAAACATGGCAATATGAGTGTGTTGGGCTAATGCAACTAAAGCCAGAAGGGTTTGAACAAATTTGAATCAAGGATTCAAATTTCAAATTCAAATATGGCCTTTTAAAGTGCTTTTCCTTGTTCTGCTTGAAACATCAATTTAACTTGTTTGATCATGCATGAAAATAGTACAGATGGATAGATTGGATTTTTCTGATCATTTTTCATATATAATTTGTCCAATTTGGAGTTACAGAATAAAAGTTATGAATTTTTGAAGTTTAAGTAATATTCTGGAATTTCCTGATTTAAATTAAATCCAGAAATTCAATTACTGCGTCAGCCTGACGTCAGTGTGACGTCAGCAGGTCAACGGAACAGGTCTGGGTCAAACCTGACAGTGGGTCCCGCATGTCAGGGTGATTATTTTAATTAAAATTTAATTAAAACTAATCCTGTTTAATTAACAGGGCTGGGCCCCACCTGTCATTGACTCAGGGGAGTCAACCAGGGCCCACCCGTGGTCAAGGTCAAAGTCGGCTGCCGGCGTTTAGTCGCCGGCGAGCCCGACGCGGCGGCGGAAGTGGTTTTGGCCATTTCGGCCACCAAATGGGTCGCGGCGACCACCGGAGTGGAGCTGAGGACAACCCGCAGCTCTTGGCGGAGTCCGTTGGGGTCGGGGTGGCCGGAGTCGACGGCGGCGAGCTCGGCTGCGGCCGCCGGGGTTCGGTCGTGCACGGGAACGGGGTTGGAGCTCGAAGTCGAGTGAAGCGAGGCGCTAGGGATGCTCTACGGGGTCTTGCGAACTCGTTGGACTTGCAGGGGTGACCAAATGGTCACCGGAGCTGCGTCGACGGCGAGCTCGGCGACGACGGAGGTTCGGCCGTGGTGGGGAGGAGGCTACGGTGGGGGAACGAGGGGGAGAAGAGGGGGAAACGGTGGCGTAGCTCACCGCGGTTGCAGTGGGCGTCGAAGCGGGCTCGGGGACGCGCTGGAGACGACGAATTCGACGGCGACGATGGTCGGAGCCCGAAGAGGGGAACAGCGACGTGGCGGCGATGCAGGGCTTCCGGGGAGCTGTGGAATGGTGGGGAGGAAGAGGGAGTCGAGGCGGAGCTTCTGAGCTAGTCGGGGGAGCGAGGGGTGGCCGGAGACGGCTGCTGTGGCGAACGGCGGCGACGGTGGTGTTCGGCCGTGTGAGAGAGAGAGCGAGGGAGAGGAGAGGAGAGCCGGGGAAGAGTGAGAGAGAGCAGGGGGGAGGCGTGGCGTCGTCCAGGGCATCGAGCGAGGAGAGGAGGGCAGGCAAGCAGGCGAGCAGGTGGCGTGGCGCGGTGGCGCGCGCGCGCGCCGGCCACACTCCCCTCCCTCTGTCGGGACGAAGACGACAGAGGAGGGAGGTGGGCTGGGCCGGCTGCTGGCTGGGCCAGCCAGCTGGCTGGGCCGCACAGTGGAGGAGCCCAGGTAAGCTCCTCCTGTATTTCTTTTTCTGTTTTTTTAATTTCTGACATTTGTTTTGATTTAAATAATATATTAAATCATTTATTTAACTTATGCCAATTTTTGCAGGAGCCATATATATTATTCCAAAGCTCTTTTATAAATGGCATAATATTTGGGCATATATTAATATATATAATTAATATAATTCCAATGCAAATACTTATGCATTAATTCCAAATGCCCAAAATAAATGTCCATGAGCCACTAAAAATATTGGTTTGATTTTTATCTCTGTCCAATATTTTCAGAGAGCAACATGAGCATTTTCTTGGACCCTTTTGGAGAAATTTTTATTTGGGTCATTTTCAAAATGATTCTGAGGGTTTCACAGATCCCCATTTCAAGTTTCTGATGAAAGAGTAAACATGATGCAACACTCTAATGCATGACTAGCTAGGGTGTGACATTGTGATGGGCTAAGTTGGGACACCCCTATAGGGTATAAACTTTCGAAAGCCGTGCCCGCGGTTATGTGGCAGATGGGAATTTGTTAATGTCCGATTGTAGAGAACTTGACACTTAACTTAATTAAAATGCATCAATCGTGTGTGTAACCGTGATGGTCTCTTTTTGGCGGAGTCCGGGAAGTGAACACGGTTTTGGGCTATGTATGAACGTAAGTAGTTTCAGGATCACTTCTTGATCACTTCTAGCTTCTCGACCATTGCTCTGCTTCTCTTCTCGCTCTTATTTGCGTATGTTAGCCATCATATTTGTTTAGTGCTTGCTGCAGCTCCACCTCATTACCAATTCCTACCCGTAAGCTTAAATAGTCTTGATCTCGCGGGTTTTGAGATTGCTGAGTCCTTGTGACTCACAGATACTATCACAACAGTTGCAGGTGTCGATGAAACCAGATCTGGTGACGCAACCGAGCTCAAGTGGGAGTTCGATGAGGACCTTGGTCGTTACTATGTTTCTTTTCATATTGATCGGTAGTGGAGCCCAGTTGGGACGATCGGAGATCTAGCATTTGTGGTTATCTTCTTTTCATTTGGTTTTGACCGTAGTCGGTCTATGTGTGTACTCTAAATGATGTATGTTTATTTAAGTACTGTGTGAAGTGGCGATTGTAAGCCAACTCTCTTTATCCCATTCTTATTCATTACATGGGATTGTGTGAAGATGACCCTTCTTGCGACAAAACCACCATGCGGTTATGCCTCTAAGTCGTGCCTCAACATGTGGGAGATATAGCCGCATCGTGGCTGTTACACCAGTGGTGGGCCGTCGCACGTGTCGACATATCATAGGCGTCTATCTGACCCATTGATGAGCTGACACGTGTTTCCTCCGGCCAATCAGAATTTTACACATGGAAATTTCCCATTGGTCCGGGCTGTTAATGGATTATCGGATCCAAAACCGGACCCAATAGCTTAACGGCATCCCGTTACGGTGGATGCCACGTGTCGGTCACCCTTGACGAAAGCACTTCTATGACACATGATTTATCGTCATGTTAGTGGACACTTCTGTGATGATAATTTTGGTAATATCATGGAACACTTCTACGATAGCACATGTATGACTATCTTGATTCTGTCATAAATTTGTCGTGGATGCACATGCATGACAGTAAACGTGACCTATTGTGACAAACACGTATCATGACGGAAGTGTATTTTTTTTGTAGTTCCACCTGCGTCTGTCGTCCACGGGCTCCTGTTCATCCAGCCTCCACTGCGCGCTCCTCCACCGGCTACTGTTCAACCAGCCCTCTCCATGGTGTCCTGTTCAACCACCCCTCGACGGGCTACTGTTCATCCATCCCTCCATCGGCTATTGTTCAACCAGCCCTCCATCGGCTACTGTTCAACCAGCCCTCCACAGGGTCCTGTTCATCCACCGGCTCGATCGATCGGGGTCCTGTTCATCCAGCGGCAACAACATCTACTACCACGGGGTCCTGTTTATCCAACCCCCCACCGGGAACTGTTCATCCAAACCACCCCAACAACACTCACTGTTCAAGGGAAGGAGGCAGCAGTGTTCCATCGACTTCAGTAAGCAACAGTAGCGAAGGAATCACTGGGGTTCAGTTAACAGCAAGGGATCGATCGGGGTCCAGTAACATAGCTAGTGCAATCGGTCGGGTTCAGTAAGAGCCCAACGCCTTGCTCGGGTTCAGTTAAAGCACAACGCCTCACACACACACGCGTACGTACGAGAGAAACGCGCACCGCTCGGCCCCCGACCACCCACCGTAACCGGGAACTCCCCCGATATTTTCCTCGCCCTCGCTTCTACCATGGATTTCTCCGTCATGGACGGCCCAAAGAATGTCATGTAGCTGCGTCTCCGGCCCGCCCAGGACAGAAAGCCCATTTTCTGTCATGATTTTTTGTCATAGAAGTAGGAGCCCACCACATCTATGATGATACCGGGTTTTGTCACAATTATCGTCATAGAAGTGTCATACGCATGACAGAAAAAAATTCGTTCGGCCCAAAATGTCACGGATGCGTCTTCTTTTTTGTAGTGTATGCACACGCCAACACCGAGCGCATGCTCGTCGATGTTGAGGCCGTCACACCCGTCGGTCCGACGGAGGTCGTCGCGGCATTGCTCGATGACGACGCGCGTGTCTCCTGTCCGCCCATCCTCCGTGGCTTGATGTTGGCCTAGACGAACTCGAGGGTCAGAAGAGGCCATCGAGATGTCCTCGTGATCTTGATTCTGTTGCGCTCGCGCTGGCTAGCATGGTGGGGACTGCACTTGGGGATGGCCCCTTCCGTCCGGTCAGCAGCATGAGATATTGCTGTCGCTTGAGGAGATCGTGGCGGGCCAGCTCGCCGTGAGCCCCCGGCTTCGAAGAAACCGAGTAGGCTTTGGGTGGTGGCAGGCCATTCATCCATATGCTCGGCCGCTGGCGGAAACCTCAGTTACAGCTGAGCTCGCGCCATGGCCTCTGAAGTTGTACTTGGCATGGATGTCGATGTAGTCGATCATACCGTCGCTCGGCTCCTAACAGTGCCAGCAGCGGTAGTGCTGCGCCCCCACTGTCGCTGTAGGGAGGCCAGCTGGATGTGATGTGGCAAAGGCGCCCGAGGGCCAGTGGCTCCATCAGGCGCAGCGGCTTGGTCGGCCCGTCCCGGGGGAGGTGCACACGCTGCGACCACACCCATGGCAGGGGCGGCCGGAGGGCGGCGGTTCGCCCCGGTCCGAGCGCCGTTGTTGTGGTTGTGCCCGTCGGTGGTTGAGAGGGGCATTGATGGAGTAACCCCCTCCCCTGTACCTAGGGAGCATGGCCGTCGGGGTGTTGCTGATGCTGTTCTCCTCCGGCGCCTCCTTCTCCTGTGTCGGCCGCGGGGGAAAATGTGACGGTGTCGCCGCCTCCGAACACGTCCATGGCAGCGTCTGCGTCCTCGCATGCCTCTGCACCCCCCGCAGCGTTAGAGGCCATGGGCGGTGGAGCCTTCGAGGTGGTTGGGTGAGCCGGAGGGCCGGATTTCTTCTTGGGCACCATGGTCGATGGCGTCGTCGAAGACGAAGATGGTGATGAAGTTGACGTGCTGCGCATGCCTTCAGGTTCCACAAGCGAGACCCCTACCTGGCGCGCCAAAGATGTCACGAGAAACCACAACCACCTATGGGACCAGGAGGCCCCTTGCTGGTTCGGTAGGGGGGCGACGCGTTGCACAAAGAGCAGACGAGCGTGGGGCAGCATGGCAGGGATCACACAAGCAATTTACCCAGGTTCGGGCCGCCGCGAGGCATAAAACCGTACTCCTGCTTTGGTGGATTGATGGAAGAAATGGTGGTGGTGGACGTAGTACACTTTCCCGATAGGGGTTGCCTCAGGGTAGTAGCGACTACACGCGTATGGGGTATCCAACCTTCCAACCCTTTCTATGGTTGCCATGGGCCTCCTTTTATAGATCAAGGGTTCACCACAATGGCAAAGTAGTCATTATGCACTGATATGATGGCAAACAGTGCTATCATACATAACTCTGCGGGCTGATAGGGCGCATTAAATGCACCACTTAGTGTCACATTGCTGGTTGCCCAGCAAGGCTTGCCGAGCTATCTTTCCAGCTCCGCACTTGCTTGCTTGACACGTCGCAGGACGGGTGTCGTCTGCGGGTCTTTCCTATAAGGAGAGGCAGCCATGTGGCGAATGACTACCACTTAGTAACTTCGCGGCTTGACACCGCACTGATTGACGACATGGGTCATGGTGGAGTGGTTGGTGAGGTGGTTTTGCTTCCGAGAATCCCGGCAGGCCCTGCCGGGGTGCTTCGATCGTCTGCTTCTGGGGGTGGCCTCGCCCCTTGCCGGGCTCGCCTGCCCGACAAGGGAGGCTTTCCTCTTGGTGATATCCCGCTTCTCTGGCTTGATCTTGGTCCCTCTGATCTACACGTTGGTCCTTTGAATCTCTTGGCTCCTTGTAATCTGACTTGGGCTGGTGCTTCAATCTTGTTCTCGTGCCTATGCACAGTCCGGGCAACAGACCCAGGGTTTGTTGCACCGACACTCGCATTCCTCCTCTTCTGTCTTCTATTGGTTATGTTGAAGAGAAGAGCCTGGGGCAAGGCCCCTGGTTCTTGGCTGAGGTTAGTGTTGCCAAATGCTGGTGCTGATGCTCGAGGAGTGAGCCCGGTCCTTGCTGTGGCAAACCTCTTGGTTCCTTCGAGGCTTGGTTGGGAGGCGGGGCTGGAGATCGTTGGTAATTCCAGCACTGCCCCTCCCAGAGGTCTTGGCTCTCATGTCTACAAGAGGCGCGCCTTCCTGCCCGCCAAGGTGGGAAGCGGTGCGCCTCAAGCCCCCTGGCTGTCTCGACCGTTCGCCGTCTTCCCGCGGAAGGTGCCGGACTGGGCCTCTGCCTCCCCCCAGAACGGAGTTGATGAGGACGAAGCCTGGGGAGAAGGAGAAGATGGGAGGCAGGCCTTCCAGTAGGAGCACAACTGCATCGACGCGTTCGTCTCGTACTGGCGACCAGCTGCCCGTCTGTCTGGCTATTCCCCCCTTTTCCCGGCACCGTCATCACCGTTTCTTCCGGCTGCCGGGAAAAGGCTTGCCCCCTGGTGCTTCCACTTCCGTCGGGCTACCTCTCCTGGAGCCCGAGGGGGGCAGGCTGGGCTCTTGCCCAGGCGCTCCTTTTGCCCTCCTCACCTTCGACGGTCATGCCTAGGAGGAGAGGGACAAGAAAGGGCATCACGGGGCACTTATCTTTTTTCAATCTTAAATCTGTAGGCACTTGCCAAATTTTAATTCGAATAATGTAATTTCTCGAGTCCTTATTTGTGTTCTGTAATGCTTGTACTTGTATTAGCATATAAATGAAAAGATGAACCTTGCCGGGAACCCGTGCATGTGTATGTCCATGCAGAGGCGAGATGCCTCTTTAATATAAAGAAACAAGTTTTTTCGGCAAGCTATCTTGCCGGCACCCTTTTTAACTGCCGAAGAATCACATCTGCCGGGGAATAGACAAAGGGGCAGCCCCCTTCAACTTCTTTTTACCAAAGGTCACTACAACCATCCTCACCGAAGCAGCGTTCGAGTCGAGGATGGGAGCACCCGAGTCTCAAAAGAGTGGCGAGGCTTTCTTATGCTCAAGTTATAGCCTTATGAAACACTAATGGACAGGAGGTAAAACATATATGTTTGGCTTGGTAGGGATCGATGTGACGGGCATCCTTCCCAACTCCTTGTCGAAGTCAAGTTCACAGCAGGAACCTGCAGCTTCATGTCGGTGAGAATTAATGCAGGATGCAATCCTATCTATATGCATATGCAAATGCTCACGAATTGCTTATGTAGTGATCTTTGAATGTTCATGCATGCATGCGATCTTGGTCGGGGCACCCCCACAGCGATTCTTCATTTTCTCTTACACAGGGTCATCACCTTGGCTTTGTACAAGGGGTTACATGTAGCTGAGGCAAGGCCTGTACAAATGCGTGGCTGCCGGGTAGGGCCCGACAGCCGCACCTTATGGGTAGAACTTGCGGAGATGCTCAATATTCCATGAGTTTTGCAACTGAGTGCCATCTCCGGTCTCTAGACGGATTGCGCCAGGTCTGGTGACTCGTACTAATCGTTAAGGGCCTTCCGACTTTGGTGACAACTTGTTTGTACCCTTGGCGGGCTGAACGCGCCTAAGGACAAAGTCACCTTCCTCAAAACACCGGGCGTGAACCCTGCGGCTATAATAGCGACGCAGGGCTTGCTGGTAGCGTGTAGCATGTGTAGCATCCTGGAGACGGTTCGCCTCGAGTAGCACAACATTGTTATGCCGGTGCTTATCTTGCTCTACTTCATCGTAGGCAAGCACTCGAGGCGACCCGTAAATGAGTTCCGTGGGGATAACTGCTTCTGCCCCATAGATTAGGGAGAAGGGAGTCTGCCCAGTAGCTTGGTTTGGTGTCGTTCTGAGGGACCAAAGAACTACCGGTAGCTCCTTGATCCACCGCCTACCGTGCTTCTGCAACATATCAAAAGTTCTTGTCTTGAGCCCGTCCAGTACTTCAGTGTTCGCCCTCTCATCTTATCCATTGCTCCGTGGGTGTGCCACAGAGGCAAATGATATCTTGCATCCGATGGCATGAACATATTGCATGAAGGCGTGGCTCGTGAACTGGGTGCCGTTGTCGGTGATGATCCTTGCTAGAACTCTAAAACGACACACCAATTTCTTTCAAGAACTTGATAGCTGACTGAGCAGTCACCTTTCTCACGACAGTCACTTGCGGCCACTTTGTAAACTTGTTGATGGCAACGAACACGAATCAAAGCTCCCGATTGCTCGGGGAAAGGGGCCGAGGATATCGAGCCCCCAGACCGAAAATGTCCATGATAGAGGGATTGTTTGAAGAGCTTGGGCAGGCAGGTGGGTTTTCTTGGAATGGAACTGGCAGAACTCACATTTAGTGACTAGCTCAACCATATCTTGGAGGGCTGTGGCCCAATAGAATCCTTGCCGGAATGCTTTCCCCACTAATGCCCTTGATCCAATGTGGGAGCCGCACGTGCCTTTGTGTATCTCAGCCAGCAGTTCCTTTCCTTCTTCCCGGATGACACACTTCAATTTCACATTGTTGGGCCTCCTTCTGTAAGAGTATCATCGACAAACTGATACATACTGGCCCTCCGGGCTACTCTTCCAGCTTCATCTTGGTCGTCGAGAAGCTCTCCGGTTTGGAAGAAGTGGACAATGTGCCTTGCCCAAGTTGGATCCTATGGCTCATCAATGAGGACTAGCGGGACCTCCTATGTTGCGGGAGCACATGCCTCGTTTGTGGGGTCCATAGGCCCGGCTGAAGGGGGTGGTCCGGCAGGCTGTGGGGAGTTGTTTCTGGCAGGGTCTCTGCTGTGAGAGGCTTACTGTAGTCCAACTTTCTCCTTTCCGGGCCATTGTTGCTGGGGATATGGAGGGCTGAGTGAGATGGAGAACAAAAGTCCCTGGTTCCACAAGAAGCTTCTATGGAGCACACTTTTACAAATGATCAGCTATGCTGTTTTCTGCACGGGGTACGTGCTCTGTTTCCAATCCGTCAAAGTGCTCCTCCAATCTCCTCACTTCCTTGACATACTCCTCCATCAATGGACTTTGTTAATCCTTGTTGACTTCTCTCACCACAAGTTGTGAATCTCCTCGAACGATCAACTTCCTAATTCCCAGTTCAACTGCAACCCTGAGCCCGGCAAGGAGCCCTTCATACCTAGCTGTATTGGTGGTTGCTTCTTCCCAGGAAAAATGCATTTGGACGACATACTTCAAGTGCTCCCCAGAGGGGGCAACAAGAAGCACGCCAGCTCCTCCACCTTGTAGGGAAAAAGCATCATAAAAATACATAATCCATTCTTGGGGTGATTCCTTGCCGGGGATAACTGTCTGTGTTACTTCCTCATCAGGTGTAACGCCTCGGATCCGATGCGCCAGGTGTCTTCCAGCTATTCGTCGTTGTTGCCATGTCATTTTCTTGCGTGTTGCATTTTTCCATGTCATCATCTACATTTCATCTGCATGTTTTTCAAAACTTGCATCCATTCGGTTTCCGCCAGTTCTCTCTGTTGTCCGTTCTCAGCACAGACACACTCGCATGCACCCGTCGCCCCTCTCAGACCTTGTTTCGTGAGCGGGATAAAATCTTCTCGGAATGGGCAGAGATTTGCCGAGTGGCCTTAGTATATAACGAGAAGACCGCCCATCAAATTTTGTTCCATTTGGAGGTCGTTTGATGCCCCAACGATTAACCGTGTAACCGCGAAACCCCCTTTGCTCTTGCAGCCCAGCACCCTTTCACACAGCCCACCTAGCCCAGCTAAACCCCCCTCCATGCTCTCCGCCGTTCGATCATGATCGTGTGGGCGAAAACCGCACCCCATTTGGACTCTCCTAGCTCCCTCTACCTATGTAAACACCCCTCCCCCGAATTTTCGGATCAAATTCTAACCTAACCCTAGATCAAACCTCCTCCTCGCCGCCGGACATGTCCGCCGCCGCCCTTAGCCAACCCACCGCCGCCACATGTCCCGTGCCGTCGTCCCCCAACTGCGGCCACCGTAGCCCGCCTGAGCCCATCGCGGGCCCGCGCAGGCCCGGCCGGCCACCTCCCCGCCGCTGCCCCGACCCCGCGCGCCCACTCCTCT
>NC_057810.1:439139920-439146636 GCF_018294505.1 Triticum aestivum | reverse complement strand
CCGCCGCCACGCCTCAGCTCCGCCTCGCCTCGCCACCTTTGGCCGCAGCCATCCGAAGCTCGCCGCCCCTCGCCGTCCTCCTCCGCGTCGGCCGGAGCCGGAGCTCACGGGAACATCGTCGGAGTCGCCGCCTCGTCACCAGATCTGGGGAGTGGGATGAGATCCACCACTCCCCCGATCCAAACGTCTCCCCCGTACCCGGATCTGCTCGTCTCCGAGCCGCCTCATCCCATTGACTTTTGGAGGGTATATTTTCTTGCAAGTCCCAAAATATTTTACATTCTGGTGCCATGTTCATTATGCCATAACTTCTTGTGTGCTGCTCCGTTTTGTGCGTGTAATATGTCAAAATGTTAATTGTGAGATGCTCTTCATTTGTTCACATTGTACCATGCTTGTTTTAGTCCATCTTGCTGCCCTAATCATTGTTGCAAGAGTGCTATATGATATTAACCTGCTGAGACTATTATAACTTGTTGTTTTGTCTTTTTCATTGCATTTGGTGTGTGCATCTTATAAGCTTGCTGTCTACATGACTTTTGAGCTACATCATGCCATCTTTACAGTGGAGCAATCAATGTATTTTTGTGTGCCTTGTGGTGAGTGCATCGAGCTCGGGAAGTAGGGTACTTGCTGTTACTGTTTTGCTAGGCTGAATCTGTTATACCATGGTGCTATGTAAACCTGCTGCTACCAGTCATTCTGTGCATAATCTGTTCCCTAAGGTTGTTTTATTCTACATGTTATGGTCCATCCATCCATGCCCTTGGTTGAAATTATGGCTTGCTGTAGATTGTCGTTATCATGCGCCAAACTTGCTAAATAATGTTGTTGTCAGCCTGTTAACATTAAGTGCAGTTTTGCCATGTGCTTTGCTAGTGATCCATGCACCCTATGACTATGCTATTGCCATGTTTAGCTCCATAAATGTGTCTTATTACTGTTGATCTCCTTGTCATGCCATGGATTGCTTTGTGGTGAGTTGTACAAGCTCACCAACATGCCTACTTATCGTTGTTCTGCCATGTACTGTTATTCTGAATCTATCATCATTTGCCATGTTTGCATGGATACTACCATCTTTTCTGTTGATCTTTGGAATTAGTCCAGTAAGGGAGTTTTGTTTTTTGTCTTCAGTATTAGCATGCCATGCTCTAATTTGCCATGATAGCATTCTGTAACATGTTGTTTGATAGCTCTAAGTATGTGAAACTATTATTATTTGCAATTTTGCCATGTCCTTTTGAGCATGTTATAATGATTTGTGGAGATAGCTCAGTGTTCATGTTTTGTCATGCTTCATCTGTACATCATGTCCATGTATTTTATTTTCATGTTGAGTTGCTTTAGCATACTGTTTTGATGCTTGCTAGATACCTAGTTGTTGTTTTGGACAGCTTGTCCTTTAAACTTGTTTCATGTGTATGTGTTGAACCGTTGCTCCGTTTTGAGTGTGCCTTGCATGAAACTTGCTTGATTTTGCATGTAGTTTCATCTTATCATGTTGCATCCATGTTTTGAGAGTGTTTGCTTGATGTTTGAATGCATTTTGCATCAATGTCATGTTTAACTTGTTTTGCTCATATCTTCTAGGTCGTAGCTCCGAACTAAATGAACTTCATATGTAACTTGACTCGAATTTCGTGTAAATCACATTGGTGCATTTTAACTTGTTGTTTAACAATTTGAACATAAGGTTTATTCAGATCTGGACCAATTTCAAAATTTGCATATGAGGACTTACCGGAATTGTTATATGTCGTTTCCGGCCTCATTTAAACTTGCTTTGATGTGTTGCTCTTGTATGCATTATCTCTTGACATGAGTAGCTTCATTTGGCCTTTGTCATGCATATTACTTGGTTGAGCATCATGCCATGTCTATGTGTTGTGTGTCTACCTTGTTGTTTGCTTCTTTCCGGTTGTGCTCCTTCTCGTTAGTTCATGTTTCGTTGTGGTCGTGAGGATTCGTTCGTCTACGCTTGGTTCGTCTTCGTGGCTTCATCTTCTTCATGGACTCGTTCTCCTTCCTAGCGGGATTTCAGGCAAGATGACCGTCACCTTGGATCTCATTACTATCATTGCTATGCTAGTTCCAGGTGAAGTCGAAGATTGCTCCATGGTGAAGTCGAAGAGTGCTCCATGGTGGACAGGATTATGTTGGAATATCACAGTATCACTTATTTAATTAATGCACCTATATACTTGGTAAAGGGTGGAAGGCTCGGCGTTATGCCTGGTGTTTTGTTCCACTCTTGCCGCCCTAGTTTCCGTCATACCGGTGTTATGTTCCTTGATTTTATGTTCCTTACGCGGTTGGGTGATTTATGGGACCCCCTTGACAGTTCGCTTTGAATAAAACTCCTCTAGCAAGGCCCAACCTTGGTTTTACCATTTGCCTACCTAAGCCTTTTTCCGTTGGGTTTCCGGAGCCCGAGCATCATCTTTATTTACCCCTCGAGCCAGTGCTCCTCTGAGTATTGGTCCAAACTAGAGCACCATGCGGGACTGTCCCTTGGCAACTTGGGTTATGTTGGTACTCGTACGCTTAGATTATCCGGTGTGCCCTGAGAACGAGATATGTGCAGCTCCTATCGGGATTTGTCGGCACATCCGGGCGTTCTTGCTGGTCTTGTTTTACCATTGTTGAAATGACTTGTAACTGGGATTCCGAAACTGATCGGGTCTTCCTGGGAGAAGGAATATCCTTCGTTGACCGTGAGAGCTTGTGATGGGCCAAGTTGGGACACCCCTGTAGGGTTTAAACTTTTGAGAGTTGTGCCCGCGGTTATGTCGCAGATGGGAATTTGTTAATATCCGGTTGTAGAAAACATGACACTTGACTTAATTAAAATGCATCAACCGCGTGTGTAACCGTGATGGTCTCTTTTCGGCGGAGTCCGGGAAGTGAACACGGTTTTGGGTTATGTTTGACGTAAGTAGGAGTTCAGGATCACTTCTTGATCATTGCTAGCTTCACGGCCGTTCCGTTTGCTCTCTTCTCGCTCTTATTTGCGTATGTTAGCCACCATTTATGCTTAGTCGCTGTTGGAACCTCACAACTTTACCCCTTCCTTACCCATTAAGCTTTGCTAGTCCTTATACCCATGGTAATGGGATTGCTGAGTCCTCGTGGCTCACAGATTACTACAACAACACTTGCAGGTGCAGGTTATGCGATGATCATGACGTGAGAGCTATGCTTGCTTGTTTTGGAGTTCTTCTTCTGCTTCTTATTCGATCAGGGGATAGGTTCCATGTCGGAAGCCTGGGCTAGCAGGGTGGATGTCATTTGAGTTTCTGTTTGTGTTTCATCCGTAGTCGGATGTTGCTCTTATGTATTGTGTTGATGTATTCATGTGGCATTATGTGCCTCTTGTATGTATCCCCAACTATTATGTAATTGTATGATGTAATGATATCCACCTTGCAAAAGCGTCTCCAATATGCGCTTCTATCCTTGGTGGGACCTTCGAGTTCCTTTAGGATAGGGTCGCATATTGGGTGTGACAAGTTGGTATTAGAGCCTCGACCGACCATAGGAGCCCCCTTGATTGATCGTGTAGTTTGGCCGTTGTCAAGTCTAGAAGAAAACTGTTTTTGGAGTCTAGTTATATCGGAGAGTAGGAATTCTTTTTACTCCTCAGCCCCTTCATCTCTCTAGTCAGGAATCTTGACATAGGTGTTTTGAATTACTCCTCTTCCCCTTAAATTTTTTTTAGGATCACGCGGTTGGTTTTCCGATCGTTGGTTCTCAGCTCTTTTCATCCGGTGCATTTCTCGTCAAGTTGACTCGAGCCTCTTCATCGTTGCCAAGTTCAATCCTCAGTTGCTTTCTTTTCCCACCTGCCCACCCCTTTTTATCTCGGAGTCGGAGTCCGTAATCGAGTATCCATCTTACTCGTACGAAGCCTTTTCTTTCTTTCAACTGGTGTTTTCTCTTCAAGTTATTCATCGATTGCTCGTTCCAAGTTGCCTTTGTTTTTCCTGCCCTCCCACCCTTTTTTTTCTTCCCGGAGTCTGAGTCTCTATTCGCCATTAATTTCATTCGTGCGGAGCCTCTTCAGTCTTCCCTCAATCATTTCAATAGGTGAATTCTCGTCTCGGTGGACATTCTTCATCTCTTTTTTCTTCTCCAGTGGATTCAATTCCAATTTTCGGTAGTGATTATATTCTTTCCCTCGGCTCAAGTGTTTTCCCTGCTCTTTCGCTCTCACCAGTTTATCCTTCGGGAGTGCTCAAGACATCTCAGGAGATTCGTCTGTGTTCCAATTAATTCGAGGTTGTCACCTCATTCAAATATTTCAATTGTTCCAGTGCATCGTCTATCTGTTCAACAACCCTTTCCAACGGTGTTTTTCTCTTTAGTGGGCCCTAACCCACAGGTCTTTTCCCAGTATCTTACCTGACTCTTCTAATTATTCCGGAGTTATTCTTAAATTCTTTTCAATTGTGATGTAAGTATGGATCCCATCAGTCACATGCCTTTTCAAGATCGATTTCAATTCTTTTCATTGCTGATTCAACCTTTGCTCTTCTCATTCTCCCGGAGTATCTCAGTAATTTTGGTGGTGTTTCTCGTTGTCAGTTGAAGATCGAAGAAGAGTTTTTCCTCTAAATCTTGCCCGTTTTCTTGAAGATTCATGGTTCTAGTTCATGCTATCCTCTCGAATTATTCTGTTTGTCAGTTATTTTTTTCTTACCCATCTGGAGTATGTCAGAAGTTGTTCTCCCGTTTCTTTTCATTGGAGGCCATCATTCCCGAAGAATTCTTCGTCCTCACATTTCAGCTACAGTTATCCAATTATCCCGGTGCTTCGTTCCAGTGTTCTTTAGTCATCTCATGATCTCTTTGTTCTTTTGCATCTAAATCCCCTCTAGCTTATTGGTTCATCTAATTCTTCCCGGTGATTCATTCTCTGCCATCATTCATTTTCGAACTCTTGTTCGTTCAAGATTCTTTTCCTTGATTATCATATTAATTCATTCGTTCTTTCCAATCCTACCGGTGGTTCATGAAGACTTTCTCAAGTTTTGCGCCATATTCCCCTTAACCCTTTTCAACAAGAAGAAGTTGCGTGCCAAATCCGGTTGTCATCAATTAAATTTGATGAGGATAAGCATAACGCAATTCTTATTCTTATTTCATCATCGTTTGTTCTTGATGAATAAATTCTAGTTCCAAGTGTTTTCATCTTTTCTTTTCCGGAGATTAAAATTACTCGGCCATTTCGTCGGAACCTCCATCTAAATCACCGCACATCTTATTCTTTCATCCTTCATTCTATCTCATCATCCTTTTGTCACCAGAGTTCTTCATCGTGGTTCTTCATGATTTAATTCATTCTTCAAGAGTTCATCAAGATTCTTGTTGGAGGAGTTCAAGTATCTTTTCTTTTCGCAGCTCGAATTGAAAATAATTCTCCATTTTCTTCTGAAGTGCAGTTTTGCATTTCTTCGTTCTTCTCAGCTTTTCAGACATTTGGTTGTGGTATAATTTCACCTCAAGTTTTGAGATGTTTTTTTTGATAAGTCCACAACAAGCTTATTCTTTCGTTGTTGATTTTCTCAACAACTCCGTTCAATCCTTCCTTCTAAGTTCTTTTCATTCCATTCTTTCAATTCTTCCGGAGGCATTGCGTTGCTTATGTCGTCAAGTGTCATCCCATCTTGTGAAGTCCATGTTCTATTCCTTCCATTTTCAGTCGGAATGCTGCCAAAATTCTATCATTCTTAATACTTTTCTATCTTGTTCTAACCGGAGTGGTTTCAGAATCTATCTTTTTCTTGAGCTTTTCATTCTCTTCATACTCGTCATTCCTCTTTTTCTAACCGAGTGCTCTCGACTTCTGTTCATCCTCTCTCTTGCGTTCTTACTTCACCTCTTCCTCTTTCTATTCCATCTCGTTCCTAAGATCTCGGGACGAGCTCTCTTGTTAGTGGAGGAGAGTTGTAACACCCCGGATCCGATGCGCGAGGTGTCTTCCAGCTATTCGTCGTTGTTGCCATGTAATTTTCTTGCGTGTTGCATTTTGCCATGTCATCATCTGCATTTCATCTGCATGTTTTTCAAAACTTGCATCCGTTCGGTTTCCGCCGGTTCTCTCCGTTGTCCGTTCTGAGCACAGACACACTCGCATGCACCCGTCGCCCCTCTTAGACCTTGTTTCATGAGCAGGATAAAATCATTCTCGGAATGGGCCGAGATTTTCTGAGTGGCCTTGGTATATCACCGGTAGACCGCCCATCAAATTTTGTTCCATTTGGAGGTCATTTGATGCCCCAACGGTTAACCATGTAACCCTGAAACCCTCTTTGCTCTTGCAGCCCAGCACCCTTTCACACAGCCCACCTAGCCCAGCTAAACCCCCTCCATGCTCTCCGCCGTTCGATCACGATCATGTGGGCGAAAACCGCACCCCATTTGGACTCTCCTAGCTCCCTCTACCTATATAAACACCCCTACCCTGAATTTTCGGATCAAATCCTACCCTAACCCTAGATCAAACCTCCTCCTCGCCGCCGGACATGTCCGCCGCCACCCTCAGCCAACCCACCGCCGCCACGTGTCCCGCTCCGTCGTCCCCTGCCCGAGCCCATCGCGGGCCCGCGCAGGCCCGGCAGACCGCCTCCCGCGCTGCTGCCCCGACCCCGCGCGCCCGCTCCTCTCCGTGCGCGGTGGCCGGACCCTGTCGCCAGTCGCCGTTTGCCGGACCC
>NC_057810.1:439135251-439139567 GCF_018294505.1 Triticum aestivum | reverse complement strand
CCCGTTGCCAGCGCCGCCAGCGCAGGCCACCGCGGGCCACACCGCCCCGCCTCAGCTCCGCCTCGCCCCGCCGCCTTCGGCCGCCGCCATTCGGAGCTCACCGCCCCTCACCATCCTCCTCCGCACCGGCCGAAGCCGGAGCTCGCCGGAACATCGCCGGAGTCGTCGCCTCGTCGCCGGATTTGGGAAGTGGGATGAGATCCACCACTCCCCCGATCCAAACGTCTCCCCCGTAGCCGGATCTGCTCGTCCCCAAACCGCCTCGTCCTGTTGAGGTTTGGAGGGTATATTTTCTTGCAAGTCCTGAAATATTTTACATTCTGGTGCCATGTTCGTCATGCCATAACTTCTTGCGTGCTGCTCCATTTTGTGTGTGTAATATGTAAAAATGTTCATTGTGAGATGCTCTTCTTTTTTTACATTGTGCTATGCTTGTGTTAGTCCATCTTGCTGCTCTAATCATCGTTGCAAGAGTGCTATATGATGTTAAGCTGCTGAGACTGTTATAACTTGCTGTTTTGTCTTTTTCATTGCATTTTGTGTGTGCATCTTATGAGCTTGATGTCTACATGACTTTTGAGCTACATCACGCCATCTTTACAATGGTGCAATCCATGTATTTTTGTGTGCCTTGTGGTGATTGCATCGAGCTCGTGAAGTAGGGTACTTGCTGTTACTGTTTTGCTAGGCTGAATCTGTTATACCATGATGCTATGTAAACCTGCTGCTACAAGTCATTCTATGGATAATATGGATATGTTAACTAAGGATGTTTTATTCTACATGTTATTCTCTATCCATCCAAGCACTTGGTTGCAATTTTGGCTTGCTGTATATTGTCGTTATCATGCTCCAAACTTGTTAAATAATGTTGCTGTCAGCCTATTAACATTAAGTTCAGTTTGGCCATGTGCTTTGCTAGTGATCCATGAAACCTATGACTACTCTATTGCCATGTTTAGCTCCATAAATGTGTATTATTACTGTTGGCCTCCTTGTCATGCCATGTATTGCTCTGTGGTGAGTTGTACAAGCTCACCAACATGCCTACTTATCGTTGTTCTGCCATGTATTGTTATTCTGAATCTGTCATATCATTTGCCATGTTTGCATGGATACTACCATCTTTTCTGTTGATCTTTGGAATTAGTCCAGTAAGGGAGTTTTGTTCTTTGTCTTTACAATTAGCATGCCATGCTCTAGTTTGTTATGATAGCTTTCTGTAACATGTTGTTTGATATCTCTAAACATTGCAACCGGATGTTATTTCTGCCATGTCCAGTGATTTCTGCCAAGTCTGTGAAACTGTTATTATTTGCAATCTTGTCATGTCCTTTTGAGCATGTTATAGTGATTTATGGAGATATCTCAGTGTTCATGTTTTGTCATGCTTCATCAGTACATCATGTCCATGTATTTTGTTTTCATGTTGAATTGCTGCAGCATATTGTTTTGATGCTTGCTAGATACCTAGTTGCTGTTTTGGACAGCTTGTCCTTTGAACTTGTTTCAAGTGTATGTGTTGAACCGTTGCTCCGTTTTGAGTGTGCCTTATATGAAACTTGCTTGATTTCATATGTAGTTTCATCTTATCATGTTGCATCCATGTTTTGAGAGTGTTTGCTTGATATTTGAATGCATTTTGCATCAATGTCATGTTTAACTTGTTTTGCTCATATCTTCTAGGTCGTAGCTCCGAACTAAATGAACTTTATATGTAACTTGACTAGAATTTCGTGTAGATCACCTTGGTGCATTTTAACTTGCTGTTCAACAACTTGAACATAAGGTTTATTCAGATCTGGACCAATTTCGAAATTTGCATATGAGGACTTACCGGAATTGTTATATGTTGTTCCCGGCCTCATTTAAACTTGCTTTGATGTGTTGCTCTTATATGCATCATCTCTTGCCATGGGTAGATTCATTTAGCCTTTGTCATGCATCATACTTGATTGAGCATCATGCCATGTGTATGTGTTGTGTGTTTACCTTGTTGTTTGCTTCTTTCCGGTTGTGCTCCTTCTCGTTAGTTCCTGTTTCGTTGCGGTCGTGAGGATTCATTCGTCTATGCTTGGTTTGTCTTTGTCTCATCATCTTCTTCATGGACTCGTTCTCCTTCCTAGCAGGATTTCAGGCAAGATGACCGTCACCTTGGATCTCATTACTATCATTGCTATGCTAGTTGCTTCGTTCTATCGCTATGTTGTGCTTCCTATCATTTGCTCTTCAAGCCTCCCAAACTGCCATGTCAGCCTCTAACCTTTTCACCCTTCCTAGCAAACCGTTGCTTGGCTATGTTACCGCTTTCCTCAGCCCCTCTTATAGCATTGCTAGTTGCAGGTGAAGTCGAAGATTGCTCCATGGTGGACAGGATTATGTTGGGATATCACAATATCTGTTATTTAATTAACACACCTATATACTTGGTAAAGGGTGGAAGGCTCGGTGTTATGCCTGGTGTTTTGTTCCACTCTTGTCGCCCTAGTTTCCATCATACCGGTGTTATGTTCCTTGATTTTGCGTTCCTTACGCGGTTGGGTGATTTATGGGACCGCCTTGACAGTTCGCTTTGAATAAAACTCCTCCAGCAAGGCCCAACCTTGTTTTACCATTTGCCTACCTAAGCCTTTTTCCCTTGGGTTTCCGGAGCACGAGGACCATCTTTATTTACCCCCCGGGCCAGTGCTCGTCTGAGTGTTGGTCCAAACTAGAGCATCGTGCGGGACCGTCCATTGGAAACTTGGGTTATGTTGGTACTCGTATGCTTAGCTTATCCGGTGTGCACTGAGAACGAGATATATGCAGCTCCTATTGGGATTTGTCAGCACATCCGGGCGGTCTTGCTGGTCTTGTTTTACCATTGTCGAAATGTCTTGTAACCGGGATTCCGAGACTGATCGGGTCTTCTGGGAGAAGGAATATCCTTCGTTGACCGTGAGAGCTTGTGATGGGCTAAGTTGGGATACCCCTGCAGGGTTTAAACTTTCGAGAGCCGTGCCCGTCATTATGTGGCAGATGGGAATTTGTTAATATCCGGTTGTAGAGAACTTGACACTTGACTTAATTAAAAGGCATCAACCGCGTGTGTAACCATGATGGTCTCTTTTCAGCGGAGTCCGGGAAGTGAATACGGTTTTGGGTTATTTTTGACGTAAGTAGGAGTTCAGGATCACTTCTTGATCATTGGTAGCTTCACCACCGTTCCGTTTGCTCTCTTCTCGCTCTTATTTGCGTAAGTTAGTCACCATTTATGCTTAGTCGCTGCTGCAACCTCACCACTTTACCCCTTCCTTACCCATTAAGCTTTGCTAGTCCTGATACCCATGGTAATGGGATTGCTGAGTCCTCGTGGCTCACAGATTACTACAACAAAAGTTGCAGGTGCAGGTTATGTGATGATCATGACGCGAGAGTGATGCTTGCTTGTTTTGGAGGTCTTCTGCTTCTTCTTCGATCAGGGGATAGGTTCCAGGTCGGCAGCCTGGCTAGCAGGGTGGATGTCATTTGAGTTTCTATTTGTGTTTCATCCGTAGTCGGATGTTGCTCTTATGTATTGGGTTGATGTATTCATGTGGCATTATGTGCCTCTTGTATGTATCCCCAACTATTATGTAATGGTATGATGTAATCATATCCACCTTGCAAAAGCGTCCAATATGCGCTTCTATCCTTGGTGGGACCTTCGAATTCCTTTAGGATAGGGTCGCATATTGGGCGTGACATCACGGGTTGGCGTCCATTCTGCAATAAACTCTGCCAATGCCCTCCTCTGAATAGTTGGTGTGCTCTCAAACTTCAAACCAAAGCTGGATAATTCCAAAGCCCATTCCACTAGTCTGCCGGTAGCCTCAGGGTTTCGGAGTATCCTTTGCAACGGAAAACGAGTAACAACCATGATCTCATGGGGTTGGAAGTAGTGGCAAAGTTTCCTTGAGGACATAATGAGACCAAAGATCAAGTTCTGCACGCTAGAGTATCTCAATCTAGCCCCTTGTAAGATGGAGCTGACGAAGTACACTAGGCGCTGCACAACTTTCTTCCTTGCCGCGTCCTTGGGGTTGCTCTCATTGCCGTCACTACTGTAATCAACTTCCTTCTTCTTCTTCTTCTTCTTCTTCTTCTTCTTCTTCTTCTTCTTCTTCTTCTTCTTCTTCTTCTTCTTCTTCTTCTTCTTCTTCTTCTTCTTCTTCTTCTTCTTCTTCTTCTTCTTCTTCTTCTTCTTCTTCTTCTTCTTCTTCTTCTTCTTCTTCTTCTTCTTCTTCTTCTTCTTCTTCTTCTTCTTCTTCTTCTTCTTCTTCTTCTTCTTCTTCTTC